>NC_048306.1:59183835-59340141 GCF_013100865.1 Trachemys scripta elegans | reverse complement strand
GGGCATCCGAAGAAGTGGGCTGTAGTCCACGAAAGCTTATGCTCTAATAAATTTGTTAGTCTCTAAGGTGCCACAAGTACTCCTGTTCTTCTTTTTGCGGATACAGACTAACATGGCTGCTACTCTGAAACCCTTCATAGCAATGTTATCTATGTAATAGCCAAACATTGCACAGAGACAATATTTATTGTTCCTGATAACAGTACCTTAGATAATAATAATGCCCTACTAATAATGCCTCAACTTTGATTTGGAGTGCCCACCAAGTGGGGCTCAGTCTATATGTGCTTTCACTCTTGGCCTTTCTATTAGACCTACCAGAAAAGTTACTAATTAAGATGATTGTCATGTTGATGCCACTTCACTAGGAACTGGACTAACCCTCACTTCCCCAGATACAACAGATCAGATTACTCAAAAAATGATACATGTATTCTTTGGCATATGCAAAAATATACAAAACCAGGACATTTCACAGTTATTCTCACATAGAAATATCAAAATCAACTTTCTCAGAAGTCATGGGGGCAGAGGAGGGGGAATATCTTGCCTGATTTCCTGCACAATTTCTACTACACATGCAATGTTTGTCACTTTTTCTAGACTGTGAAGACTGCCAGACCAGGAGTAGAGCCCAATGCAGGATTCTGGACTCAGCTGCAGAGATATGAAGAACATTTACAGACGCAGCATCAGTTGGGTCATTCTTCTGAAAAAATGATTTCTTCCAAATAAATATAATTCTGATTAAAATTTTCTTTTTCAAAGTTTTAAATACAATTGCTTCTAAAAGGCCTAGCAGGGCTGCAAAACCAACTAGAAGAACATAAAACATCCAGCCTTCTCAATGTATTTTTGAGGTTTGCATGACATTCAGATTCTGCAGATTAAGCAGACTTTTAAAAAAATTCTAAACTTTATGGGTGCAAAGATAATCTTCCAAATGTGAACAGAGTGTAACCAAAGCAGTATTATTTTCCCCGATCCTGTAAACAACCTACAACAATGACATGAGGTGTGAATTTCCTCATTCAGCTCACTGAGGTGCTAACTTTACAGCCTAATGAAGACTCTAAGTATTTAACTGTTGATCATTTTAGCAGATGGAATTGGGGTAGGAGAGCAGCCCGCAGGTGGCAGAAATTGCAGCAGGGAAAACGGTGCAGAGTGAAGCAAGGAAGAGAAATGAACAGGGAAGAGAGACAAACATAAAGGATAGGGAAGGAAGAAAAACAAAGGGAAAAAATAGTGATGCAGTCCTAATGGTGAGCATGTTTTCCCTTTGAGTGATGCTAAATATGACAATAGGATACTGAATAAAAACTTTTCATTACTAAATACAGGCTATATTCTACTCTTGATCTTGGTACAAAGCTCCCAATGATATTAGTGGGAGAACTACTGTGCCTAGAACAGTATATAGTTCGAATCTGTACCCCATCCATTGGGCAATAATTAAGAGTGCAATTTGGCCTCTCCACAAAATAAGTTTGACAACCCTCACCTACTTGTTTATGAGTAGGTCTAGAACTAGAATAGAGGGGCACTGCAGACCACAGGCTGAATACTGGCAGAGTTCTGTGTGGGAAGCTTACACAGCTACTGCTCATTCTATGCCTGAATTAGCTTAGTTTTCCCTTGGTTTCAGCAGTACTGAAATATCCATCACAATATTAAAACAAAGGGGAAGAACCTGGCATTATAATGTAATCTCCATCCATTCTATTACCATTTACTAAGCCAAATGAGATTTAACAGTCCCCAAACTGACTTACTGAATAGATCATCAGGGTGTAAAAGAACATTCTGTATCACACATGCAAAACAATGTTTCTGCTAAGAGCCCTTATACGATTTAATAGGAAATATGGTATCTGGGTACATTGGAGACAGATAGAATTTACAACTCAGGCTACATTTAAATTTAATCATGGGGCTCAACATCGGACAAAAGTAGAGGATTATTTTGTTGAACTGTTTTAATACATTTGAAATTTAAAAAATAATTATGAAAGCTGTAAAATTGTCAATGTGAAATTTCATTTGGCATTGCTCAGCGAGCAAACCAATGTAATTTTTACAAAGGTTAGCTAATCTTCAATGACTAAATGCTTATACAATACAAAGGGTGTTCCCAGCAGCAGAGTAACTTGAGATGAAAATGCTAATGACTGAAAGTTACAACCATAAAATTACTGCAGACCAGAGCCACCTTGGAATATTTTGAATTAGACAATTCTAATACAATGGGTTTTTTCAGTTTCAAGTGTAAATGGATTTTTTTTTAATCCACAAAACAATAAGCAAAAAAATAATCAATGATTTGGGAATAAGGCATCAGATAGATAATGCATCCCTTTATCAGATGGCTTCTCCATTCCTGACTGTTGCAGTATTCCTTGTATATTATTCTATTTGTATATTTGCCATCCACTGGAAAAGGATTTTAGTGTGTTGTGTTCTGCAATTTTTTTTTTAAAGTTCCACTACAAATCCCACATACTAGACCAGTGGTTCTCAAACTTATTTGATTGCGCCCCCCCCCTTCTTTGTGCCTATAGTAGCTTATGTGACCCACCACCCCGCCCGCACTCGTGCCACACAAGTACCTATACCAATGTATGTGGCAGCAGTGCTTCACTTGAATCAATTTTGGCTTCTTTGTTTTTCACCTGAGTTGGGGTTTTTTCTGTTGCACAAATGAGCCAATGATCCATTGTAAGAAGGGCAAAAGCAAAGCTGCGATTGTGGTCCATGCTTACAATTAAATATCAGAGGGGTAGCTGTGTTAGTCTGTATCCACAAAAACAACAAAGAGTCCGGTGGCACCTTCGGGTTTTTTACCCACGAAAGCTTATGCCCAAATAAATCTGTTAGACTTTAAGGTGCCACTGGACTCCTCGTTGTTTTTACAATTAAATGTGGCATATCATGTCATAGCAAACAGATTAATGTACAGATGGCCATGACTTTTTATAATGCTATGCAAACTTAACAGAAATCCATCAAAATGCACAGAGCCATCTACAGGTAAATGCAGAGCACCATCTGAGGACCTGATATGTCTGGAATAATCAGCTTTGCTAGTTATTCATCGTTGTGGGTAAAATGTGCACAGTAATTTTTTTCCCCCTAAAGCTTCTCACCCCACCCTAAATACATTCCAGACACCTGAGGTGGATGCACCCCCCCAGTTTGAGAACCTCTGTACTAGACATAATGTGAACATCAATAAAACATATGTCTTTAAGTGCAAATATAATAAAATTAATGTTTCATTAATACTGTCCATAACAACTTTAATTAAGAACTGCAAATCACTCAAGGGTTAATTCTTATTTACTCTTAAAAGCTAAAACATTTTTTAAAAAATAAGAAGCTGAAGGATTAATAAAATTACAGTAAATTTTACAACACTGTATTTTTATTAGGTTGTGATTAGTTGCAGCATGTCAGTTTCACTGTTTGAGCCAGTCAAAAATAGATTAACAATTAGTCTTGGTTTGTTGTCAGGGTACACCATACATTATGGCTTCGTTTTGCTTGATTTGTCAATGAACAGGATATCTCCATGTGGCAATATCTTTCCAGAAACTTAACTGTTTCCATTTTCAAAATATTCCCAGAAGGAAGTACTAAAACATATAACAACCTCAATACTGAGATAAAGATTGCAGCCTGAACTAGAACACTCAAAAATTAGTTTCTCTTTTTATTTGGATTGACAAGATGTTAACGTACAAACAATTAAAAAATAAAAGAAGAGTTTACACATAATCTTTGGCTGTTCTGACTGTATCTGAATTTTTGGTGTAAATGCGTGGCTGATGAGCTGCCTGGCCAGCGGAGTAGTCATACTTGCGGTCGCTGTAATTAAGAAAAACAAACTGTAAATTATTAAGTACTATGCATCCAAATGCTTTTTGACAAAATCAGTTTAACTGATCTAAGCAGGAATCTTTATTTATGCTAGTTGCAAATTTTAACACAAATCAATACGATAAAGAATGTAGTGGAAAATTATCTTGGGTCCACGCTGTTGGTATCTCACCCTTAGTACAGAGCTTTAAATTCTGCACTAGGTTTTACTGAAGGATTTACTAAAATCATGTTGAAAATTAGTGAGTCAGTGCATTATGGGTCAGATCCAAAGCCTTATTAAGTCAATAGAAATTTGTCCATCAACTTCAGTAGCTTTGGACCAGGCTCAATATGCAATAGTATATCGTGCTCAACGTAATACTGTCCCTCATTGGCTGTTTTCACACAGCTTTTTCTAATGTTTAAGTAAAGCATCATACAACATGCTTCTTCCTTCTGTGCATCTTCTTTTTTTAAAATAACTGTGGTTTAGATGTACTTGGTCCTAGTATTCCTTGGACATTTCAAGGGTGCACAGACCTTTGCTGTTTCTGACAACTGCAACCTTTTCCCAGACAACTGCTGCACATCTGACTTGTTTTAAATAAAGATTATGTTTTTCCAATGAAAAAGGATAAGTAGTTCGGCCAGAAATCTTAGTTTTTCTGACATATTGCTAAACAAACCTTTCTACAAGAAACAAGAAAAATCTCAGAATTTCTTAAGCTGTATCAGTTGCTTTGGGGGAAAAAATGATTTTATTTTCTGCAAGATAAATGGAATTAGATTCTTTTAATGGTAGTGAAAATATATGATTTTAGAAAATTATAGCACTATTGCCATAATACAAAAAAAAGTTAAAGATCTGTATTGCAATTTTACCAATACAAAGGAAGCTCTGCTCTTTGACTGCACAATTCCATTGTACATTCATTAGAAGCACCAACACTGCCCATAATTATAAAAAATATAAAGCTGATTATTTCAAATTTTAACAAGCCAGTGTCAGAGGTCAGAAGGGTAGGCGTAAAGAGTATATACATGTTTACATCACAAGTTTATGGCAAGATTCAGTGTTGAATTGACAGTCTTAGCCTCTAGTTTTTGCATCTACACAATACAGAAGTGAATAATTGGGAACAAACCCACTTTCTATGCATAAATTGGCACTGATTGAAGTATATAATTTATTTTGATCTTTAAGATAAAGAGCTACCTGTGCTTTCCTCTTTTTCCCCCTTTGCATGAACAAGTCAAGAAGATCCCACCAAGCATAGACAGAATCGATCCAGCCCAGCCTAAGTACAGTGCATCTCCTAGTTCATACCTGGAATATGAAGGATTTTATGGAAGCATCATACAACAGGATCACACATAGAAGATTTAAAGCTTTCTCCATGATATTATTATATATTTTATATGAAGCAGTAATACATTTTACACTGTACTAGCTATAAGATGTGCTAATTGTATAAAAAGCTAGCATCATTATTGGTAAAGAATGCAGAGAATTATAAACCAGGCAGTTTCAGTTCCCAATTAAATGTTACATAATAGATGATGTGGCCAATAATGTAAGCATTTGTATCTCTAATCAACAAACCTCTTAAGCATATGCTTAAGTGCTTTGCTGAATCAGGGATTTAAAGAACAAAAATTAATAAGCAACCTGGAGATAAAGGGGGATAGGTAATTGCTTAGAAATACCGAAGAGTTGGTCATAAAGGACATATATTTACAGTGTCTGAGAACAGAATACCTGGAGCAACAGCTTGAAGATAAAAGGGGAAAAAAGGTTTACTGCACTTATCCACTTACATCTGAAGATCTCAGTATTATCTCTTCAGCGTAATAATATTCTCCTACACAGAATTACCAATACAGATCCCCACTATAGGAGACTATTAAACAGCTAAGCAATTAGTGTCTGATCTAGCACTCCTACCAAAAACGTTTAGTTAAAAGTGTGAACTGATCTGAAAGTAGCAACCTTAAAAATTTCAAAGACAGCAATGTTATAGATGCATATTGTAGATATGGTACCCTTGCTGTAATGTAGAAAACTTAGTTTCTTTCTAGAAAAGGAACTTCTGTCTGTTCATACCAGGTCTGAATGCAAATTCTCATCCAGTTCTAACCTTAGCTTTTCCAAGATTGCTTCACCCTTATACTTCTCCCTATATTCTAATAACAGATGGTGGACTTCCAGAAGAGCTTAGCTCTATGTAGTCATCTGGAGTTCTCTTCATGTCCAGATTTTTCATATCTAACCTGGTATTACCAGCAAGTGGTAACAGTAAGGAGGACTAACCCAGAATATCAGTAATAAATAGTCAAGAATGACTGGTTTAGTCAGTCTTTCACAAGGCCAGATACAAACCCATCACCCTTCTTTTTTTAATGGAGATCTTAATGTTATTATTTGTATGATCTCAGTACCTAGGAATCCCAGTCATGGATCAGGGCCCCACTGTGCCAGATGTTGTACAAACACAGAAAAAAAGACAGTCCCTGCCCCAAGGAGCTTACAATTAAAATATAAAACAACAGATGGATATAGACAAATAGTTGAGTACAAGGAAACAATGAGACAATATTGGTCAGCACGACAGGCTGTGGTCTCAGCACACCAGCAGCCTAACTGCTGTCATGTTTTTGTAGGCATCAAGGCAAAGGAGAGTTTGAAGGAGGAATTTGAAGGAGGATAATGAAGTACAGTAGAACCTCAGAGATATGGACACTTTGGGAATGGAGGTTGTCCATAACTCTGAAATGTTTGTAACTCTGAACAAAGCGCAGGTCGGACTCCAGATCCAGCAGCTGACATTCCAGGCCAGGTTTCAGCAGCAGCTGAGCTCCCTACTCAGCACCAGCATGAGTTTGCTAGCTTTCCCCCTCCAGGCAGGGTGTGTAACGCCCTCCAGGGGAGTGGGGGAAGGAGTGAAAGTGGTGCAGACCCCAGTGCTGCTTAGGGTGACCAGACAGCGAGTTTGAAAAATTGGGACAGGGGGTGGGGGGTAATAGGATCCTATCTAAGAAAAAGACCCCAAAATCAGGACTGTCCCTATAAATTTGGGACATCTGGTCACCCTAGTGTTGCTCCTGCTCTACTAGCTGGCTCCAGCTGCCTTGGGCTGGCAGCCCCAATGTCTTGCTGTTAGTGGCTACCCCATGCGTGGGGGTGGGGACAGGCAGCCCAGATGTGCCTACCTTTAAGATGCAATACAGGCACAGGACAGTATTTGTTGTTGTTGTTGTTGGTCTCTGTTACTGACTGATTGGTTACTCCCGCTTTCACTTGGTATCCTGTTGACTGGTCAGTCCGTAACTCTAATGTTCGTATCTTTGAGGTTCTACTGCAGCTTTGTGGTTGTTTATGAGGAGCTTCTCCCAAGGGTAAGGGACGGCATGGGAGAAAGCACAAAAGTGCTTGTTTAAAAATTTAACAAGTGAGCTATGGCTGCAGATTGGAATTAGGAGCTGATCTTTAAATAATGAATGAGAGGCGATAGACAGATTGGGGATAGGCATGGAAAGTGATGAGTCAGAACCATGCAAAGAGTGGGGTGACATGGTCAAAGTGATGGGTAAGGAGAATGGTCTTTGCAGAAGCATTCTGAATGGATATGAATGGGGAAAGATTGCATTTGTCAAGGCCAAAGAGAAGAATGTTGCAGTAATTGGGATGCAAGATAATAAGAGCAGGATGATAGTTTAACTGTATGGATGGATAGGAAAGGCTGTATCCTAGTGGCGTTATGCTGAAAAAATCTGCAAGATTTAGACACAGCCAGGATGTGAGGACCTAGAGAGAGATCCAAGTTGAAGATGACGCCCAGATTACAGATGAGAGTGACTGGCAGGATGGTGGTGTTGTCTACAGTGTACAAGACAGGAGACAGCGGGAAGGATTTCAGGGAGGAAATTAGGAGTTCTGGTTTAGCCAGGTTGGGCTTGAACTGACAGCTAGACATTCCCGAGGAGATGTCAGACACAAGCTGAGAGTTTAGTTTGGACAGAGGGAGACAGGTCCAGAGTACAGATAGCACTGTGAGTAGTCAGCATAGAGATTGTATTTGAATTTGTGTTTGTGAGAGTGATTACCCAGAAATAAGGTGTAGAGGGAGAAGAGAACAGAACCAAGGACAGAGCCCGGTGGAACCCCAACATAGTGTTATAAAGGGATGGGTGAGAATCCTCTAAAGCAGTGGTCTCCAGCCTTTTTACACCCAAGATCACTTTTTGAATTTAACGGCAACCCAGGATCTACCCCACCCCTTCCCTGAGGCCACGTCCCCCTCCATCCCCCCCTCCGTCGCTCGCTCTCCCCCACCCTCACTCACTTTCACCAGGCTGGGTTAGGGGTTTGGAAGGGGGTGCAGGCTTTGGGTTGGGGCCAAGAAGTTCACTGTGTGGGAGGGGGCTCTGGGCTGAGCCTGGAGAGGGGGTTGGGGTGCAGAAGAGGGGTGAGGGGTGCAAGTTCTGCGAGGGAGTTTGGGTGTAGGGAGAACTCCAGGCAGGGGCAGAATGTTGGGGTGCAGGATGGGTGCAGGATGGGTGTGGGATGTGGGCTCTGAGAGGGAATTTGGGTGCAGGAAGGGGCTCTGGGCTGGGACAGAGTGTTGGCGTCCAGGAGGAGGTACAGGGTGCTGGCTCTGGGAGGGGGCTCACAGCTGGGGGTTGGGGTGTGGCATCCCACCAGGCAGCACTTACCTCCGGCGGCTCCCGGTCTGTGGCACAGCATGGCTGCCGCTAAGCCAGGCTCCCTGCCTGCCCTGGCCCCACACCACTCCTGGAAGAGGCCAATGTGTCCCTGCGGCTCCTGGGGGCGTGGAGGGGCGGGGACATGTGGCTCCACGCGCTGCCCCTCTCTGCAAGCATCACCCCCGCAGCTCCCATTGGCCACAGCTCCCCGTTCCCGACCAATGGGAGCTGCGGGGACGGTGCTTGCAGGCAGGAGCAGCCCGCGGAGGGAAACCCCTGCCCCCGAGTATGAGGGAATGAAATGTTTAGGGAGATGGGGTTTTCCCACAGGTATCTGCTAGGATCTGTTTTATGTAACAGCTTTATTCATGAAATGGAAGAAAGAAGAAAGAGGAGTGTAATGAAATTCATAGATTAAACTGAATTGGGATGACAGGAACACAACATATACCCACAGCTAGCCAAGAAATAAAAGAACAGAGGTTGCCAAGTACTGCCCACCTTCTTACAGCTTCAGCTCCAAATAGCCAGTGCTACAAGGAGGCATTCATGCAACCTTAACAGATATTACTTTTCTAAAAGGTTCCTAAAGCTCAGAGGAGCAGCAGTGTATAGGCCATGCTTGATAGATTCCTAATGTCTCAGAAACATGCACCAGCCAGCTTCCAAATGCCTTCCCCTTTCCTTCAGTTCAGTCACCAAGGCAGCTGGCTAAGAAATCCACCAACAGCTCTATACTATGAGCTGACAAATTTGGGCCTGTCCATTGCAAAGTGTGAATCCCAAAGATCTGCCCTTTATCCACTTTAACATTTCCTAATAGGTAGTGGAGATAGTTCTGTATACAATATAGCCTGGAAAGATGGACATGGGTGTGACGGTACCTCCCATAAGGCTTAGAATGTGTTTTATGCTACATATGCCATGTAACATATCTCCATAAAGGTTATGATCTACTGAATGTAGTAATCCTATTTGCATGCATCATTTTGTATTCAATGTTATGAATGTTATGAATGTTGTCTGTGTACTGGCTTGACTTCTAAATAACCTTAGTAGAGCATTTGGTCAGTTCCTGGAGAAAAGAATGTTGAAATTAAGTACCTAATCAAGAAACACTTAAAGGACAATGGATCTTTGAATGCTCCAATCCACATAAGAAGTCTACTTGAGGACGTTCAAGGTAGCATGTAAACCAGGGGTAGGCAACCTATGGCACGCGTGCCGAAAGCGGCACACAAGCTGATTTTCAGTAGCACTCACACTGCCCGGACCTGGCTACCGGTCCGAGGGGCTCTGCATTTTAATTTAATTTTAAATAAAGCTTCTTAAACATTTTAAAAACCTTATTTACTTTACATACAACAATAGTTTAGTTATATATTATAGACTTATAGAAAGAGACCTTCTAAAAACGTTAAAATATATTACTGGCATGCGAAATCTTAAATTAGAGTGAATAAATGAAGACTCAGCACACCACTTCTGAAAGGTTGCCAAGCCCGATGTAAACAATGTATGCTACCTGTAAAAACTGTGAGTCATGCATGGACATGTGACTGGCCCAGGTGACTCCTAAACTCCATCTTGGAGCTGGACTTTGCTGGAGTAAGTGAGGAGTGGGTCTCCACCTACAAGAGAAAGTCTATTTAAACCCCTGGGAGACCCCTCCATTTTGTCTTCAGCTGGCTAAAGAGAGCCTCTCCACCCCCAGGATACCTGAAAGAAATTGGAACAAAGGACAGTGACTGCAAGGGGTGTGAGTGATTGCTGGACCCAGGCTAAAAGGAGATTAGTCTGTAAAAGGGAGCATTCTGGAACTGGTGAGGATCTTATCTGTATTCAGTTTGATTAGGCATAGATTTGTGCATTTTATTTTATTTTGCTTGGTGACTTACTTTGTTCTGTCTGTTACTACTTGGAACCACTTAAATCCTACTGTCGTATTTAATAAAATCACGTTTTACTTATTAATTAACTCAGAGTATGTATTAATACCTGGGGGAGAAAACAGCTGTGCATATCTCTCTATCAGTGTTATAGAGGGCGAACAATTTATGAGTTTACCCTGTATAAGCTTTATACAGGGTAAAACGGATTTATTTGGGTTTAGACTCCATTGGGAGTTGGGCATCTAAGTGTTAAAGACAAGGACACTTCTGTTAGCTGCTTTCAGTTAAACCTGCTGCTTTGGGGAAAGTAATTCAGATCCTGGGTCTTTGTTGGAGCAGACGGGAGTGTCTGGCTCAGCAAGACAGGGTGCTGGAGTCCTGAGCTGGCAGGGAAGGCAGGGGTAGAAGTGGTCTGGGCACATCAGATGGCAGCTCCCAAGGGGGTTTCTGTGATCCAACTCGTCACAATGGGTTATTGCCATACTCAACAAGTAAGCTTTTAAGCCTAGAGACAGAGGAAGGGTGGGGATATGGAGCAAAGGTAAGATTGGTCCTGGAATTTTTCCTGGATGTTTCTGGATTTTAAACTGTTAATATTATTCTGAAAAGGCAATATATTACCTTCAAGTTCTTTCTTTGGAATTTATATTCCATTCAGACAAAGGGATCTTGGGGTGGGCAGAAGTCACTCTATTATGTAATATGGTTTATACTCGAATTTGGTGGTGGCTATTTTTAAGACACTCTTAACCAAAATCCATTTAGTCTGAGGGCACATATCATTGCACTGTGTATTCTCTAGACAGAAGAACAGGATACCAAAATGTCCATCATTGTCATCTCCTCCAAAGCTGTTACTGCCATTCTGTGAATATGCCTCCAAGATGTTCCAAACGCAGTTTAAGTTGTATCCATTCTACTTAGATTGTAAGCTCTGTGGGGCAGGGACTGTATTTATTTTTCTGAGTTTGTATAGCACCTGGCATAATGAGGTCCCGGTCCCTGACTAGGACTCCTAGGTGCTATGGTAATACAAATAATTACTAATAAAGCCAAGTCCTTCCCACAGCACCACCTATTCTGTGTGTTCCACCTTCCCTCAGAAATCTCTGTGCGGCCACATAGGAGAGGCTCTGGATTTCAGGGAGCATGAAGGAACAAAGAAAAAGCCATTTTGGAGCAAGAACACCTGTGAATCTGGAGGATTTCTTGCTGGTAAATGCTCCATGTCACATTAACTTTGGTTCTGCATTCTAAGAGCCCCAAAAGGGTTACAGACAGCCGATGCAATGGCGCATTAGTGACAGGAGATCCTGCCAATAGAACAGAGGGATGTACACTCTGTGCCAATGCGCCATGACTGAGAATTTGAGGCTGGTATGCCTTGCACATTCCTTGACTCCTTGAAAGTGAGGACATACCCCAGTCCTCCCAACCAGCAATAATTCCTCCATCCTGTGGGAAAGAGGATTTCAAAGGCTGAGTTGTTGATAAACTTTTCTTTAAGCAGGATGGGATAACTTGATCAGTACAGACTACGGGGTTCTGGAAAACCCTTATAGGAAACTGCCCACTGAAATTACTGATGCTATCTTAAAAATATTCACCAATTTGGTACAACAGGTCCATTTACTTACTTCGTTCCACCATACAGTGGGTCAAAAAACTGAGCAGTAATCCTTGCAGCATACCAAGAAACAGCCACCATGGAAGAGAGTCCTATGGAGAAAAATTCAAAATGCACATACTTAAATAAACCATTAAATAGTTCTACAGCTTTAAATTATGAAAACAGATGTACATTTCACTTAGTTTGCTAATCATGAAAGCAGTATTGAGCACCAATGGTATCCTAAGTTCAGTCTCAATGCACAATGTTGGTATCTTACCTGCTAAAATGAAGATCGCTCCCCCCGTTACAGAAATCTTTACTTTTGTGTTTTCATTACTCATCCCAACTTGTGTGCACTTTAAACCAAACAATGACAGCACAGTAGCCAAGAGACCCAAGACGATGGAAATGATCATCAGGGCACGACATGCTTGTATGTAAGCTGCATTAGAAAAGCAGGACAAAAAAAATCAGTTCCTGCACAAGTAATTTAATAAAATTCAATTTTGAAAGTACATGTTCATCAAAGAAAATGACAAATAATTATCAGAATTAATGATGAGTGAAGTTTACAAGGTATAGCTATTTGGTTTACAGAAGCATCTAAAAGTCAGAATGTTTATGCAGTAAAGAAATTAATGAGGTCGCGAATTTTAATGCTGAACTGGACTAACTAGTAGTGATGGGGTTAATGGTTTCAATAACACCTGACAGAGGTTTTTGTAAACCTGAAAAATTACATCCAAATTAGTGAGTTGGTTATCTGATCACCAGAACTGTATGAACCATTGCTTGTTGTAAGGCCAAATGTGAGTTTTTGTGTCCGTTAAAAATGATGCATGAAAAAGAGTAGGTACTAATTTAGAGGAGACCTTGGAAATCTGGCTCTTCGTGTTTAAATTCTCTGATGCATTTATCAGATGTCCATTGTCCAAGGTATTTGGGCTTGAAATCTCAAAAAAAGATTCTTGCAAATTGAACTTCCCTTTTAAAAAAAACTTGCCAAGTGCCTCCAAGTTGCCCACCTTAATCCAGTTCCCAACCACAAGCAATAAATGTCTGAAATACTGAGCTAAAAACTCCAGAATATTAAAGGGTATAAGTGTTTGAGGGAATAAATATTTTATAAAACATCTATTTCAAGCTTTCTTGAGGAAACAAATCACAAGCAATAAAAAGGCAAAAAATCGTTTTCCATAAAATGAATAGTTTTAGCCCTGATTTTCAGCTAACCTGGCCTTTGGAGGCATATAAAATGGGTGAGTGCACAGCCTGAACAGACACAGCTTTCTGGAAAGTTTAGGGTTGCATGGCACGGATGTGTGTAACACCAAAGATAGGGATCCATATGGACAATGCTCAAAGAATGTTAAGATTTAGTTCTTCCAAACTCCTAAAGTATTAAGCAGGATTACTTGTAACTCGCCAGAGTATTAAATCATACCTTTTGGGTAACTGATGTAAAGTTTAATGATTACATTATATTCTAACAAAGCGATTTACTACTACACCCCTTACCACATTATAATAATCTCAACAACCTTAACTATGGAGCTCCTAGAGTTAATTCCACAACAGGAGGGGTTACTCTCAATTTTTTATTATAGAAGGTATTTATTAATCAGGTTACACACTAAGCTAATTTACCAATCAATAGTAATTGCAGCACATGATTCTACAGCAGAGATGGCACAGAGCTAATTGCGCCACCTCAATCTGTTTCATTGCCAATATTCTATTTACACAATAGTTTTATTGTTTTTCAACTCAATTTATATTTAGTCTCTGACCTTCTGACATCCGTTCAATATCCTAGTTATTGCTTAACATTTGCTTGGCTATAGTTTTTCCACTTCCAGCTTTGTAGAAAGTAGCAACAATTTGCACATAAATGGCATCTGTCAAAGACCTTGAGAAATCTAAGTATTATTCCCATTTTATAGATAGGAAAACTGAGGCACAGATACTCCGTGACTATCTGAGTCCCAGTCCCCCACTCTAACCATTACATCATGCTGACTCTAGATGAAAATATGTTACTTATGTTTAAGATTAGATAATATATATGGTGCACAAACCATTCAGAATGAACCACTTTGAGGTTGAGTATATAGCAAATAATAGTTACTGATTAAAATTTGTTTTGTTTTCCAGCCAATCTTGTCAGCTAAATATTTGAACTTTCAAGCCAATCCTGTTTTTAAAATGTAAGACTCACAAAAGGAAGCCCAGTAGGTTAAGGCTTATGCATCCTTTGTGTATGAATTGTATTTGTTATACTTTAAGGGCAATTTAATTCCTGTCTTGTTTTAAGGCCTGATGATCAGTATGTAAAGAAATAGTCAGTGGCGATAGCTGAATCTCAATTTATTTTGCCAAAAACATATTAAATTCAATTTTTGTTTTAGTCCAAAGTGCTTTCACATACAAGATCCCAAAGGAATGTGAATCTGAATATCAAAAATAGATTAGTTGTAGGAGGTGGTTGAAGAAAACAAGCTGGTCAGTTTCACCTTCTGGGGCTTCATCACACAATTTGAGGTCCTGGGATCCTCCTTTTAGATACTGCAAAACAAGTTTCTGCATCCTTAGGCCTTTCGTTGAGCAGCTCATCTTCTTTCCATGCAATATTGTTTGATGTTTGCCTTCTAAGATTCTCTGTCTGCACTGATTTTGTCCAGTAGCTTATCTCTTGGACCCATCATCTCATCTTTCTTGTTTTTCATCAATCTGCTCTTCAGTTTGTTTTTCTATTTTCCTTGTTCAGTTTTCTTTTTCCAGGGCATTGTTCATTCTTTACCTACTTCAATCTCCTCCTTTGATGCGATGATGGGATACAAACTATCTACAATAGCACCTCAGAATTATGAGCACCAGAATTACAAACTGACCAGTCAATCACACACCTCATTTGGAACCAGAAGTACGCAATCAGGAAGCAGCAGAGACCAAAAAAAAAAAAAAAAGCAAATACAGTACAGTACTCTGTTAAACATAAACTACTAAAAAAATAAAGGGAAAGCCACATTTTTCCTCTGCATAGTAATTTCAAAGCTGTATTAAGTCAATGTTTAGTTGTAAACTTTTGAAAGAACAACCGTACCATTTTGTTCACAGTTACGAACAACCTCCGTTCCCGAGGTGTTCTTAACTCTGAGGTTCTACTGTATTATATATTCCATAAGTATATTCCTTATATGAAGCCTTGATTAACTTCACTAATCTGAAGCAGAGACTTTGAATCTTAACTCAAGGATAATAAAACTAGAGTTTAAAGTGCCAATACAAATAGAAATTGGCAGCTGATTAACTGCTTAGTGACAAATACTTGATCTACAGCTGTAACACAGGTGCTAAATACATAAGTAATTTAATATAGTTGGTCTCCTTTGCACCGCACTCTGAATTAGCAGTGCCTAAAATAAGATAGTTAATTCAAACCCCTTATCTGTGTTAAAGGGATCTGGATATCTTTGACTACAGGGAGTTGTATTATACAAATACAGATTCTGGGCCATATCCTGCCCTTTGTCTATGCATCAACTGTGGTCAGATTGTTAAATTTAGTTTGTTCTCGATACTGACTATTTCATCGACTGTGCTGTGAATTGCCCATGTACAGTTGCTCAGATAAACTTTAGCTGTCATAACTTTTAGGCACCTGACTGGGTGATATCTTATCTCCACAGTTTTGTTTCCTGAACAATCCTCAAACCCTGTATAACACTTCTTTCATTCTAAAGTTTCATACTTTAAAAATAATTGTATTCGTGTCCAAAGAAGCTCAAGGCATCTTATACAATAGATGAAAAGGTAAAAGTTAAATCAAAATTAATATACTAAGTAAAGTTCTACTGATCTCAAAAAGGTTTTAAACCTGATTTAAAGGGAGCTACATCTGATATCAGAGGGCACTCTAACCAGCTAGGGCTGCCAATGCAGAGACCTTCAAGAGATCCCTCCTGCGTCTGTTTAAAACCATGCTCTAACAGCCCATCACCAAAGATGTCTTTCCTTTCTACCTCTGATCTCATTCATTTTCATTGTTTCAGTTACATTTCTGCGCAGATGATTCCTGAATAACCTCTACATTGGAGCTGAACCCTGACCCTCATCTGTGCGATCTTATGCTTCCAGCTCCTTCAGGAATTCTCTGGATGTCCTGCTGCTCTCTCAAACTCCAAAACTGAGCTACTTATTTCTTCCAAACCTTTTTTCTCCACCTTCCTGATCTGTCACCATAACAACTCCACTATCCTTCCTGTCTCCCAGGCTTGCAACTCTTATCTTTGACTCTTCTCTTCTTCCATAAATCCATTGGCTCCAAGTTCTATTGCTTTTTTCCTCTGTTATAGGAAAATCCACTTTTTCCTTACTATCTTCATCTCTTTTCTTCTCTCAAATATTGCAAACTCTACACCCTCCAGGCTATCCAACATCCCTCTGCTTAAGAAATGTTCCCTTCCTGCTGGTCTAACCATAGAGCCATCCTCTGAATATATTCATTCACTTCCTCTTACTGCATCAAATTTAAGATTCAAGTTCTCACCTTTAAAGCCCTACCTATAAATTTCCTATATGTCTGCTCTCATTTCTCCCTTAGAACACCCCCACCCCCACCTCTCACTCCCTACTATGCTCTCATCCTCTATCAAATCCTCTTCAGTTCCCTTTCCCTCCTCCCACTTTTGCCTTTGTATCCTCACTCCTGATATTCTTGTCTGCCTCCTCTGAATTTCTTTAAAGCCACATCTTCCAAAAGGCTTTCTTACCTTCTTATCAGTGAAACACTCTTGTGTTACTGGGTAGGGAATTCTAAAAAAATTCCCACTGGTATCACCACTGTGTAAATTTATAGTGCCATATAAATAATTACTAATAAAATGCTATGTGGAGCCAAAAGCTCTAAATTATGAGGCCCAGTCCACTGGTGGATTTATATAATAACACAATCCATGCTCAAATAAGCAGCCTGCAGAGAGAAAACAGATGGATATTATCCTAATTGTTAATGCAAGAAGTTTATTCACACCACATTTTATGTTCCTCTCAGGCTAAAGTAATATACCTCTACCCCGATATAACGCTGTCCTCGGGAGCCAAAAAATCTTACTGCGTTATACGTGAAACCGCGTTGTATCGCTTTGATCCGCCAGAGTGCGCAGCCCCTCCCCCCCTGGAGCGCTGCTTTGCCGCGTTATATCCGAATTCATGTTATATCGGGTCGTGTTATATTGGGGTAGAGGTGTAAAAAGAAACCTACACAAACCATTTTAAACCTGCTTCTGAGAGAAAAATAGTTTAAGGAAATTATAAATCTCCCCTAGCAATTACCTTTTATCTTTAGTGTACTGTAACTTAAATTCTTAAAATGTAATTAAAATCTTTTCCAGATTAGAATGTATGTTTTAGGGCTTGTCCACACATGAAATTTATTTTGGTTTAAAGTAGAGTGTGAATTTAAAGTGGAGTAGCTACTGTGGAATAACTTCAAGTGCAGAGACTCGTATTCCAGAATAAGACTGCCTTTTTCCAAATTAACTTAATCCACTTTGGAAGCTAAACCAGAAAAAGGCAATCTTATTCCAGAATACAAGTGTCCACACATGGAGTTATTCTGGAATATTCCAGAATAACTCCATGTGTAGAAGCCTTTAGGCTGCCTTAGAGTACATAAATCTACCTGGTTTATGTCTGCAGTTTACAATATAATGAATGTTGTTACTACATAATTAAAACTTTAGAACAATACAAAGAAAGATTTTGTTGAAGATTTACATATTTAACTCAGATACACTGCAATTCAGATTTCGGAAGTTTAAAACCAAATCCAATCAGAAAAGAACCCGCTATTTCTAATACACAGATTAATTTAAATAATATTTAATAGCTTTTTTAATTTCTCTCACAACACAATGTATTAGTCTGAATAGGCAGTTTGACATAAATGCTATTTCATACCTATAAAAAGCTCCCAATGCAGTATACTAATGTGAAATATTTAGATTATGCCTATAAAATATCTCTCCGAAAAAAATAAAGAAACACTGTAAGACACATTAAGGCTAGAAATGGTACAATACCCAGTTATCTTTCCACAGGATGTCAGAAAGCAGATTACATTATGTTTAAAATGCATATTAAAAGAATATTTGCCTGATTAAGTGAGTTGATATATATTATTTTTATAGCTTTTTCTAATGTGCTTTATTTGACACATTCTGCTTCTTTATAGACTTTTTTATTGCAAAAGTTTGAGAAGCCATTATTGACCAAAAATATCTATTTTACCTTTTGTCACAGTTCCCAATGAGTGCCCCCTCCTGCTCACTCACTAGGACTGATGTAAGGAGAATCCAAGCCTCTGTGCTCTGGATCCCCTAAGGTATGAAGCTTCCAAAGCCTCAGCAGACTGCAGCATTAGTTCCTCTCCTGGCTTCTCTGGCACATTTCCTAGGCACTGATTCTGAGTCTGTACCCCTTCTCAGAAATGGGGGTCTTCAGCCGACCTGCCCTATGCCTCACAACCGGCACTGACCCCTGAATACTCCAGTTACTTAAACACAACCTCTCCCAGAACTCCACTTCTATTTTATAGTTTAACTCTCTCAGGAGCATGCAACAGCTGTAAAGCAGTTAAAACACATGCACAGAGCACAGTCTAACACCTTTATTCTCTTTTATACTTAATCATGTAAAGCACAGAGTACAGATCATACAAAACAATAAACACCTGAACCTACTATGTCCCTCAATTTCTAGCTCACCCTTCCTTTGTGAGTCCTTGGGGAACCATCTGGGCCCCAGAAGGCAGGCAGGGTGTCCCTGCCTCATGCACACTATTATATAGTGAGTGGTCTTTCCCTCATGGACTGAAGAAAATGTCCCCCCCACACATCCCCCAGCAGACCAGCTTCTATCTTTTTAAAAACTTCAATTCCCTGTATCAGGTGACATCTTTGTCAGCTTCCCCACATGAGCACAAACCCATCAGATGACTCTGTTGCCAAGGTGACTTTCCCCCTGCTAACTCAGTTACTTTGGAAAGGAACCACCAGTCTTTTGTCTAGAGGGAATAGATTTCCAACGATTGGGTACTTAAGAGTCAACTACCCTCTATTATTATTCTTTTGCCATCCACCTTCAGAATTTTCAACCCAACATGGAGACAAAGGGTATATCTTCACTAGCAATGTGTAGTCGCGGCACCAGCGCTGGGAGAGAGCTCTCCCAGTGCTGTAAAAAACCCACCCCCACGAGGGGAGGAGCTACCAGTGCTCGTGCACTGTCTACACTGCCACTTAATGGCGCTGAAACTTACAGCGTTTAGGGGGGTGTTTTTTCACACCCCTGAGTGAGAAAGTTGCAGCGCTGTAATGTGGCAGTGTAGACAAGGTCAAACAGACAATAGAGGAGGCAAAGGCTGCACATTCAGAAGTTTACAGCCTGATACAGACATATAGGGTTAATAATCTCATACAGAATTCATAAATTGTACAGACATAGTCCCAATTCATCACACCTTTATCTTCCATTACTACTAGACAGGATATAGGGTTAGATTTTTTATAACTGACATTACTTCTTTCCAACAAATTCTTCTATTATATAAAAAATATTGCACAAAAATAGAGACGTACCAGGCAGTGCCAATATAGAATCGAATTTTCTGCAGTTGGAGACTCCAGTGCTATCTTCTGCACAGCTTTTCCACAGATTTTCAAACAAGCTAGAAGTTGTAATCACATTCCCATGTATGGTGGAGATTTTCCAGTAACTATTCGATAAAGTGGCTCCCACAATTAGCCACCCACACAAGCTCAGCAGAAAGCCAGTGATTTCCAAAGCAGCAGACATGTTTGTGAATATTAATACACTCAACTATGTCTATCTTTTATTAAAATGAAGTGTATACAAATATTGCTCCCTTCAGAAGACTACGTGCTGTTCTATCTCTGGTTTCACTCCAAAATGAAGCTACCTTTGCTCTTTGCTCAACCCACAGAGTGATAAGGCTTTTCGTGCATGACTGTAATATCTGGGAGCAATTTATGGGAAAGATATTAATTGAAACAGTTTGATAAACTTACAAATTCTATTTAACATTTTTTGTGATTAAAAGTTACAGAGTGAGCCCATCATGCATCCAGAGTCAGAAAGTCTAACCAGTGTTCTGACTATCACTCCTCTTGTGAAGTGTTTGAGATTGGTAAATTTTTGTGATCTTCATAAATCTCTATCTTATTTTTATCAATCATGGGTTTACATAAGGCTACTATTACTTGGAATTTTATTGCTGCTTTGAAAGTTTAGTGTTCTTATATTATTTGCTTTAAGACAAAATTAGATTGTAAATTCAACAATTTGGAACTTTGTTTTGTACACACAGCACTTTATGTACTTTTGGAACTTTATTATGCACAACAATAAATCATCCCATCATAAAATATATTTTAGTTAAGATAGACAGCTACTGTATTACTATATTGAGTATTTCAAAGGATGTTAAGTTAGTGAATAAAAGGTAAACATTAATATTTTACAGACTATTGATCTCTAGTTAAAGTGATATATCCTCATGAAACCGCATCCCAGTCACACTGGAAAATGAAAGTATGACAACACAAGTTTAATGGAATCACAGCAAAATAAGACAAAGTCTCAGGAGGATTGAATCACAATTTGAAAACAGTTATATGGATAGCAATATCAATTTATTAAAAGTTTCAGTTTGTCACAAGTTGTTATTTTTTTAGAGTTCTAGTGACTAAGAGTATAATCATATCCCAGGCTAGCTCCACAGAAGAAATGTGCACTGGCACTTAATGACTTTAGTAACTTAAACTGCTTGCAAATATCAATAGGGTTAACCATCTTTTACAGGTGGTAAACTGCTTCTACCTCACCTTGAAAAGAAAGCAAAATTTCTTTACAAACTAGATTAGGGATCGGCAACCTTTGGCACGCAGCTCACCAGGATAAGCACCCTGGCGGTCCAGGCCGGTTTGTTTCCCTGCCAGGTCCGCAGGTTCGGCCGATTGCGGCTCCCCCGGCTGCGGTTCGCCGCTCCAGGCCAATGGGGGCTGCGGGAAGCGGCACGGACCAAGGGATGTGCTGGCCACCACTTCCCGCAGCCCCCGTTGGCCTGGAGCAGCGAACCGCAGCCAGGGCGAGCCGCGATCGGCCAACCTGCAGACGCGGCAGGTAAACAAACCGGCCCGGCAGTGCCGGCTCCAGGGTTTTGGCCGCCCCAAGCAGCCAAAACAAAAAAAACAAAACAAAAGAAAAAAGCTGCAATCGTGATCTGCGGCGGCAATTCGGCGGGAGGTCCTTCACTCCCAGGCGGAGTGACGGACCCTCCGCTGAATTGCCGCCGAATACCTGGAACTGCCGCCCCTGTCCGGAACGGCCGCCCCAAGCACCTGCTTGAGAAGCTGGTGCTTGGAGCCGGCCCTGCGGCCCGGCCCGCCAGGGTGCTTACCCTGGCAAGCCACGTGCCAAAGGTTGCCGATCCCTGAACTAGGTCCTTATGTTGTGTTAGAATTATATAGAAATGCAACTTGATATAATACAGTTATAAAGTGATGGCATTATGTAAAGTTTACATACAGACTCCCAAAAGGACATCACAAGTGCCACAAATTCTTAGTAAACCAGATGCGTCTGCTCTTTTAGATATGCTTGTCAAACCTCTCCAGCCATTTTGTGGCTAGGCTGTAGAAGGGTGGGTTTGGTTGCAAAGGGATGTTAGAACACTATATGCCTGTTTCTGCTACCATAAAAATCAATGGGAGTTTTGCTGTTGACTTAGACAAGAGCAGATTTGGGACTCTAAAGGTATGTCTGCACAGCAATTAAACACCCGTGGCTGGCCCATGTCAGCTGACTTGGGCTTGTGGAACTTGGGCTAATGGGTTGTAAAACTGCATTGTAGACTAAGTCAGCTGACACAGGCTAGCTGCGGGTATTTAATTGTTGTGTGGACATACCCTAAATGCCTTCCTGCCGTATTTGCTGTGCTCACCTGTGCCTTTGCACTTGAAAGGCAATCTTAAAGCTCTGAGATGGCCATGAGGATTTGCTCCTCGTAAGGTATGGGTCAAAAATTGTGGTAACAATTTCACTTCTCAAGAGAATCCTACCAAATCCTGCAATTCTGCCTCAGGGGGTCTCTGCAATTTTAAAGTAATGGTACTTTAGATCAACATATTATAGCAGTACTTATATCCCTTTTGAAGAACTTGCTGTTTTTGCCAAATAAGAAGAGGGAGAACTTCCGGGTCATTTATCCCTACATTGGCTTTGATCCTCACTACCTGACAGACTACCTCTCCTCACACATCTCTGGCACAGCTGAATTCAGTTAGGCACTTTTTATATTAGCGGCAGTGATCACTTGGGTTTAATGAAAGGGCCTTGAGTCATTTTGCTTTCCTTGATGCTCAGAGATCTGAACCTTAACCTTTAGAGCACAGTGCAAGACTTATCTCTTCAAACATGTGCTTGAGAGGGTAGTTTGTGTTTTATGCTTTGTTGTGTCTTCCCAAGATCTGCATACTCACTTTACCATGACCATCCATAACTGCTCATTCATTCCTGGCCATTATACAGTCTCCCTGGCTCGCCTTAAGCAACCTTCAATACCCAGATGTGAAAATTTCATTCGAAAAAGCTGCTGGAATAACTACTCTTTCTCCCCAAAACATAATGCCATTCTGTATGCACAACGCGTCTCTTATCTGAAAGAATGGTGTTACCTCTTTAGGTACTTGGTCTGTTGTCGCTGGCCATCCTTGTAAGATCATGAGTTTCAATGTCTCTAGCATTCTGTCTTGCTCCGTACCTCTCAGTATCTTTCTCAGTCTATCTTCCGAGATAGATAAATACTGTACCATATTTACTGTCACCACCTCTGCCTCTACGGACCCCTCCTTGCTGGGTTCTGGCAGGTATGCACAGCTCAAGGTGTCCACCAACACCAAATTTCTGCCAGGGCAATACTTGTATGTGGTAGCTCTGCAGTTGCATCATCATCCATTGTAAGCTTTTTGGTGCACTGAGGCTTGGTGTACACTATCAACTAATGTTAGTAGAACTATATCGCTCACAAAATCCACACCCCTGAGTGACATAGTTCTACTAACATACTGCCACAACCCCTAGTGTAGACAGTGCTATGTTGATGGGAGAGCTCTTCTGTCAACATAGCTACCACCTGTCAGGAAGATGAAGTACCTACAGTGATAGGAGAAGCTCTCCCATTGGTGTACGTAGTGTCTTCACTATGTGCTACAGTGGTGCAGCTGCTCCACTGCATTACTCTAAGTGTAGACAAGCCCTCAGTAATGTCTTTCTCCAAATGCTTTTGAGAGGATTATGGTCAGATTGTATGTCCACGTATGTGTACTGGTGAAATTTTTCCATTCCAAAGAGAATTGCTAACTCTTTTTCAATTTGAGCACAGCCCTTCTCTGTCATGTACAATGCTTTGCTTTTTAATGCACCAGATTCCCACCCCCCTTGCAGCCTGGTAACCCCTAGACTTGACTTGGATGCATCACATTGCAGCAGCAGGTGTTCCTCTGCATTGTAATATTTCAAAATGGGAGTCTTCCCAATCATCTTTTACTTTCTGGAATGCTTGCTCACGTTGGTCCGTACACTCCCACAAGGTGTCTCAACTTGTCAGCTGCCTCAGGATCTCCAAGCTCTCAGAGAGATGGTTGCAAAACTTTGCTAAATAATTGACCATTCCCAGAAATCTTTGTACTCCTTTAACATCGCTGGGTCTTGGAATTTCTCTCATTGCCCTCACTGTCTTTGGGTCTATTTTTAGGCCTTTGGGGGTCAACAAATGTCCAATATATGACACCTCGGTTACTCTCAACCTGAGTTTGTCTAAGTTCAATTTAATATTTTTTTCTCTTCATCTCTGTAAAAACTGTAGTAATTTGTAGTCATGATCTCATTGTGCTTATTCTGGATTGTCACCCTCTCCTACTAGCAGCACATTGTCTGCTATTGCTGGATTCCCGTCATGCTTGGGTCAATCTGCTCTGGAATGATTCCCATTGGCATCCTTGGCATACCATACCACTGGTATTGCCCAAATGGAGTTGCGCAGGTTGTCAAGTAAGCTTGGATTCTACATCATGTACTGTAAAATGTCTCACTTTAGACAGATTTGGTAGTACCTCCTCAATTGTACGCAGAGGGAAATGGTGCTATTTCAAAACTTGTTTAAAGGCTTTGAGTCTATGCATATTCTCAGAGCTGATCTACACTACTGCTTAAGTTGATATAACTTACATAGCTCAGGAGTATGAAAAAGACACTCCCATGAGTGACACAAGTTACATAGACTTAAGTGCTGTCCACATCAGCGCTATGTTGGCGGGAGACTCTTTTGCCAGCATAGCTTCCACCTCTCACAGACATAGAATAATTATGCTGGTAGTAGAGCGCTCTCCTGGCAGCACAGTGTGTCTTCACCAGATGTGCTACAGCAGCGCAGCTGCATCGGTGCAGCTCTGCCAATGTAGCACATAGTGTAGACTTGCCCTCAGTTTCCAGATGGCTTTCTTACCACCACAAGACTGCTTATCCAGTTTGTACTCTTCTCTACAGGCTGTATAATTCCATGATTCTATAGGCTCTGCAGTTCCTCTTTCAGCAACTGTAGTAATGCAATGGGTACTTTTATTTTTTATTCTATTTATTTTATTTTGGCAATTTAACTGGCTTCACACTAGTGTCAGCGGTGCTTAATTTGTAATGAAAGAGGTGCCGGGGCTCAAGCAATTAGGTAATGGGGCTCAAACAATTTTTTTACTTTCATAACTGATGTGGCAAGCCCAGAGGTGCCAGGGCTATGAACAGCCAAGCCAAGAGATTCCAGGGCTCAGTCCTGGCAAGCCCTTGCACAAATTAGCCCTGGCACAAATTAAGCATTGGGTGTCAGTCTCTATTTGGGTGTCAGTCTCCATCTAGCCCTCTGTCTCTCTGAAACACATCTCTATATTCCATCTGTGTCATCTCCAGGTCCCAGGTAATACCATCCAAGGTATCTTCAGTCACCCTGCTATCCACTTTCATTATGTTCTGGAACTTTTATTAGGTTCATGGCTTGGACAGTCTTGATGCCCAGAAGTGATACTGCTGTCTCATCATCCATGACCACAAAGTCCAGTCAGTATTTCATTTTGTTCCTTGGATTTCTTAATTTAATTTTACATTTCCCCATGGGCTTTAATGTGGTATGGTTTTACACTGTTAACAGCTGATTGGTCCCCTCCAACCATATGTCTGGTTTTACCAGACCAATCTGGATAATTTTAAAACTTGTGCCACTATCTAATTGAAATTGTACCACTTCCTTCCCAAGTAACATGACTGCATGTAACTTTTTCTGCATAGGCTGTGGGTATAATAGGCCAGGGGAAGCTAACCTCCCCTAAGCCAAGCCCGGGCCCCACCCAAGCTCCACCGTCTCCCCCAACCAGTGCCCAGCCCAGTGCTGGCGGCTGGCGCTAAGGCTGACCCAGCTTAGGGGCGGCAGGCAGCCCGGCACTGGGGCCGGCTGGTGGCCCGGGTGGTTTGACCAAGGCTCCTCTGGCTGCGGGGGGTGAGCACTCAGGGCTCCAGTGGATGGGGGTGGGAGTCAAGTGCTCAGGGCTCCAGCGGACATAGGGTAAAGGCGGGGCCTTGTTTCTGGTACTTACTAGTGTCTTTCTGCACTGTTTACAGCTCTTCAGCCACCCACAAAATGTTCTCATAGTCACTGTTGCTTTCTTCAGTTACTGTCTGTACCTTGGATTTGATTTTCTTTTTTCTGGACAAACACTTGGCTGCAAAATGATTAAATTTCTCACAGATATGGCATTTTTTTCTCATAAGCCGGACACTTTTCTTTCTGTATTATACGTTTTCTCCCACAGTATTTGCATGTGTCTGTACTGCTGTCACCTACTGATGTTATATCTGGTTTTGATTTCTTTTTATGTATTGCATGGGCAGTTTCTGCTGACTGCCTTCCAAAATTCTAATCCACTTTCTGGATAGCTCGGCATCCCTATGTACCTCCAAGCTTTTCCCCAAAGTTAAGTCAACTACCCTCAGCAACCACTCTTGTACTTGTGAGTCTCATATCCCACACATTATCTGGTCTTTTATCAATGAGTCTTTAATATTTCCAAAATTGCAGCTGGCTGCTAGCACTTTTAAATCAATGCTATAGCCTCCGCAGCTGCTTGATCCCAAGAAAAGAAATTACATCTTTCCACAGTTTCATTTTTACTAGAGTTACAGTGAGTATCAAAACAGCTCATTACTAAGGTGTGTTGAAGTTGGGGAATTTCCATGCACAGAGTCTGAATTCTCTCTCTCCCCCTTTCTACAATCTGGTAACAAAACAGTTTTATTTTCACAGCATCCTCTTTAGCTGCCATAGCAATATCTATATAGAGATTAAATTCCTCTTTCTAGCTCTTCCATGCAGGAGCTAAATGCTTAGCTTGCAAGTTTAATGTCCCTCGAGGTTTCAGCTCCTCCATTTTCTGTTATCAGCCTTGTCTTGTAAAACAAACTGTGTACTCACAGAAGTATTCTGCTCTACACAGTGCAGCTCTCTGTCACGTTGAAATGAGTGGCTCATGACTGAGTGCTAACCTCAGGGCAGACTATTAAAAAGCAGGTCAGAAACCCCAACTTGTGGTATATTCTATCACTAGATTTCACCAACCCAGTAACAAACATGAACTCCTACAGCACTACAACAGACAGACCCCCTGGGGTATTCTAGTCTATCTTGCCACCCAGGCAAGCTGGACCATGTTATAGATGGTCACTTTACACCTAAAAAATCAAATCAATATTCAGGTTACTCCCAGTCCTAAAGGACCAGTCACTTACGCCAGGTCAGCTGTACTCAGATCTCAAACCAAAGACACACCTGTAGCCAATACTGTATTAAACTAACTAAAGATTTATTAACTAAGAAAAGAACTCAGAGAGTAATGTATAAGGTTAAAACAGGAAACATACACAAATGCGTTAGTCTTCAATTTTAAAAGGTAGTATAAGCTTCTATAATAAGCAGCTCTATATGTTCTTTAGGGCTGACCCATGCCAACCAGCCTGGGGATCTCTTGCTTATGCTTAGGAATCTTTGCCCCTCAACAGTCCAGACAGCATAACGAGACCCAGATTCTCCTTATCATGGATTTTTATCCTCCTTTCAACCCAGAATCCAAGCTGATGGGGTAAATTCATGTGCAGGACTCCCCTTCCTGGAGGGAGTGAGAAATGCAATCAACAAAGTCTCTGTCCTATGATGCTGCACAATGTTTCATTTGCCTTCTTGTATACAGGTCAAGCACTTTACCTTAATTAATGCTTCTTTTCCTGTTTAATGAGTTGCACAATTACAGATGTTTAAAATACAAACACTCAATATAACTTTATACCATGGGATACAGATATTATAAGTAGGATTAATATATGCAGCATCCTACAGGCATTCCATAAAATCTAAACACATTCTTATATTAATATCTAGTGTAACTATACTAACCCACAGGTAAGCCAGACTGGTTTCCAGATATGTATTTGTAAGTGTTCAGTGAAGCCCTGGGCCTTGGTATGAGCTAGCATCTGGTCTGCCAGCATCACACTCTCAATGGTGTCTCCTGCTGTCTAGGACTTTATTACGACTGCCACCATGTTTTACACTTTATTGTGTCTGGATCATCTGCCATATAAGATCTCATTCTGACACAGGGTTAATTAACAAACTCCAGCTTTATTAAAAAGAAGAACAGGAGTACTTGTGGCACCTTAGAGACTAACAAATTTATTAGAGCATAAGCTTTCGTGGACTACAGCCCACTTCTTTGGATGCCACTTTATTGTGGCTTATGGCCTCTTAGACAGATCCTCAATAGATGTCACTTCCAAACAGTTTCCCCAGGAAACAGCACACTGCCTGAAAGTGTCTGCTAGCACTTTCATATTGTTACAGTTTGGGTGAGAGTGGGACATGTTTGGGCATGTCCCTTTGCCTCTTGTAAAAGGGCAATTTCAGATGTTAATTAAATGGTATAATATACCCACAGACATGTAGACAAAGCACATCTTATTAGACATCTAATAAACACATTTTGACATCTCTGGGTTTCTTAGCATTTCAGGTAGTTTTATCTTTGTCAAGTGGAATGAAGCCTTTCCTTCTTTTATTAAGTAGTTTAAACTAACTAAAACAGTAGAAGCTTACTCCCATATTGAGATTGTCATTGAGGAGTTTCCTTCCAGAGCAAGTTTTCAAACCAGACAATCTCTGACAGTAACACAGAGCAAGGTGTAAAAAATCTCACATATACAGATATAGGATAATCTGCCTTCCCTTGCCCCACATGAGGTCTAATCCTAATCTCTAGAGGTTGGTTTAAAATCTGAAGCATTAGGCTTAATGTGCCTTCAAAAATTTGTATTGCAAATCAAGAATTTTTAATCCTTAGTCTGAGCCCCTGAAGACTATACAAGTTTTACAACAGATATTTATCAGCAACTCAAACTATCTTTTAACATTTCGACACATCAAGCAAATGGAACAAAGAAACAAAATATTGCATACTGTTCACTATATTTAGACCCAAATAAATAGCTCTGGACAATCGTGAAAAAAATAAGCTGAATACTGAGGAACTTTAACATTTAAAAATGTACAAAGGATTGGGGTGGGATCAAGGACAATTATTAAAAGGTCACCAAAAATTCTTTCTAAATCACACAAACATCTAATTTACTGAGCAACAACAGATTTGTATGGTGGTCACTAACACGGTAACGGAAGAAGAGCAGAAGTCACCTTTATAGCTCTTATCTGTTAAAGTACATTTCCTCACGTGAAAAGGGAGAGGAACTGAAAATCAAACAGGTGCAGGAAGAAAATGCTGAACTATTAGTTCTCACCCTAGTTACTTTCCATTACAAGTGGTCTATGCAGGCAGATGATTACTGAAAATTACTCCAAAATATGTTACAAATGCATTGAGATTTCCTGAAACTTTAAGCACAGATGGAGCTTTCTAGCTGGCTGCCAGTGATGTCACAGCCATATAAGAAATCCCAAATACACCCCTACCTCGATATAACGCTGTCCTCAGGAGCCAAAAAATCTTACTGCGTTATATTGAACTTGCTTTGATCCACCGGAGTGCGCAGCCCCGCCCCCCCGGAGCACTGCTTTACCGCGTTATATCCGAATTTGTGTTATATCTGGTCGTGTTATATCGAGGTAGCGGTGTAAGTGCAAGTACTAAATGCAGAAATTTGTAGTAAATGCAATTCCTAGGAAAAATCGAACATTTTATTTAAAGATGGGATAAGCTAGTTAAGAAGAATTCCTGTGCTGTTGGCTAGATGTATTACAGAAGAGGATCATTTTGTTTTAAAAGCATCAGGCACTGGGCACTACAGGAAGCAGGACGCCAGACTAGTTCTATGGTCTGATGTCAGTGAACATATTGTGCTCAGAAAGCTTTACTGATCCTGAAAACTTTGTACAATCCCACCAATAAGGCACCTTTGCATCATTTTTTTCCACTTTCAGATGGAATAAAACACTGGCTTGTACCTTTCAAGTAAGAAACTAATACAGTGGTTGGAAGATTCAAGAAGTAGGGAAAAGAGGGTAATTGGAACATTGTAGTATTAAAAAGGCAATATCTCATCTTGTGCTAACCAATTGAAAACAGCTGTATCCCACAGAACAGCCGCAAAGTGCCAACCTTTCAATAGTATACAGCAATTGTTTCTACTGTATTTATAATTGTTTGTGAGGTAAGAACTTATAAGTATGTCAGTCTAGCAGGGGTTTTTGGAACTGGCTCCAGGAAGTAATACTGAAAACCCAGAATAATTCAAACCAGAGTATTTTTCAATCCCTAGATGTAACAATTCTTCTGTTGCTACAGTTGGTGCTAAATTCTCACACTATCATGTTTTGTCCTAAATAGTTGTACACTCAGAAACATTTTTAAATTTGTTCATACTGAAACTGTCACCTCTGAGTAATCAAAATTCTAGGAGCACTTTGATATGTGACACTAACCAGAAATGAAATTACTTTCAGCAAATCCTAGTTTCAAGTAAACAATTCTGTCAATCTGAAGTTAGATATTTAAAGTCAAGATTTTTTTTCTAGGTCGATCCATACAATGGAATTAGTACGTGTGTTCCTTCTTGAAAATAATGTTTATTCTGACAAATAGAAAAAATATTTGAGTGATCTGATTATGACACAAAGTTCTGGAGTTCCAGCAAAGTTATAAACCAAGCCAACATGTGAATGAACATCTCAAAAACATTCAGGTGTGATATGTTTATAATTAAGAACAAAAACTAAGTAAACTATTGGAGATTGTATTTTTTCCGAACTGTAAGGGTGAAATTCACTTCCATGCAAAGAGCTAGGATATTTATACTACAGGTAGACTGGATGCTCAGGAGCACCATTCTCTGTGCACTGCAGGGTCTCCATGCATGCAGCTGAAGAAAGAGGGAACCAGGGTTCCACAGCAACAGGGGGGGTGGGAAGCTAGAAGAGGGGCTGCTGCTACTCTAGATCATAGGCTACTGTAGTGGCCATAAAGGGGCTGGGTTGGCCTGTCCATAGTGAATTCTGTCCCCTAACCTGTCTAACCCCGTACTCAAAAGGGGAGGTGAATTGCACCCTAGTATTTTATGTACGTAAACCATACACTTACTGTCTAAACTCAGCAGGGAGAAAAATTTCTTGCACTGAACCGAACCCAAGGCAGTAGCTGCACAGTTCATCCAGAGGCCTTCGTAAATCCAGTTTGCAGTAATAACTGCTGTTGCAGTGCTGGAAATTTTCCATTTGTTGGACACAGTTGTAACAAGTAAAATGATGAGCCCCGCCAAAGCCAGAAGCAATGCAGAGATTTGTAAAGATGATGATCCCATTTCTTGCTTTTCAAAGTAGCCCCCCAAAATTCAGATATCAGAAACCTATTAAAATAGTTTAAATACATGCAATAGATCAGATTATATTTACATTAGTCACATTGCCTATGCTTCATGTAAACTGCAAGCTAACAGTGAAAAGATCAGCAAAATTATTTTACAGTATACCTGATAGTTAAAGTTTAATCATTTCTTTAGAAATCAAGTAAAAGTATTCTAACTATACCATGACGTTTGTTCCATATTGTTAGGTTTCTACATCTTTATATGTTTACCATAAAAAACAGATACTCTAATACTTGGAGTTTGCAATGTGTCTCTTGCTACAACAATTCTATTTCACTAGTTTACAAACTCAGTTTGTTTTTTAAGCTAAAGCAATCAAATACAAGAATAAAAATAATTTAACTGAATCAATTTATACTTTATCACATTACACTACATAGATTCAAATTTCAAACAAAATAATGTCGACACTTACGTTTACAGATATGTTTTCTGCTTATTTCAGTTGCCTTTCTGCTAGACAGTAATGTCAGCACTTTGTGAGGCTCAGTTTGGTCAAACACAAAGTTTGCACTGTATTAGGACCTTTCCCCCTGTACTAAAAATCAAGGCCTCACTGCCAGATCATTGACTGGTGGATAAGAGTTCATAGTATTACACTACAGGCTGGCTTCAGTAATATAAACAAATTAAATTAAACAAATTAAAATCAATCATAATGCTAGAGAAGCTAATTGCAAGAGGTTTTCAAACTATTCTGGGGATCACTTGAGGGTGGCCTGATAAGAGCTGATTGCTCACATGGTGTCAGCTTCCCTTTGTTTCTTGCTGTTAAATTGCATTAAAAGACAGAAAAATATGTTTAATATGCCTTAATAGGGCTATAGATTAATCACAGTTAACTCACACGACTAACTTGAAAAAAATTCATTGCAATTTTAAAAATTAATCGCGATTAATCACAGTTTTAATCATACAGTTAAACATTAGAATACCAATTGAAATGTATTAAATATTTTGGATATTTTTCTACATTTTCAAATATATTGATTTCAATTAAAACACAGAATACAAAGTGTACAATGCTCACTTTATATTATTATTTTTATTATGAATATTTGCACTGTAAAAATTATAAACAAAAGAAATAGTATTTTTAATTCACCTCATACAAAGTACTTTAGTGCAATCTCTTTATCATGAAAGCGCAACTAGGGCTGACGAGGGGGAGGAGGGAGCCAGTACAAATAACCGGGGCCCGACGGGCTGGAAGGGGGCCCGGGCCCCCCCCGCCCCCCCGTCGCCCCTGTGTAGCCGGTCCGCCCTTGCTGGGGGGCCTGAAAAATTTCCGAGCCCTGCTTCCCCCCCCCCTCGTCGGCCCTGTTTAGCCGGTCCGCCCTTGCTGGGGGGCCCAAAAATTTTTTTTCACCGGGGCCCAAACCTGCTCTAGGCGGCCCTGAATGCACCTTACAAATGTAGATTGCTTTTTGTTATATAACTACAATCAAAAACAAAACAATGTAAAACTTTAGAAACTACAAGTCCACTCAGTCCTACTTCTCATTCAGCCAATCACTAAGACAAACAAGTTTGTTTACATTTATGGGATATAATGCTGCCTGCTTCTTATTTACAATGTCATCTGAAAGTGAGAATAGGCGTTTGCATGGCACTTTTGTAGCCAGCATTGCAAGTATTTATGTGCCAGATATGCTAAACATTCGAATGCTCCTTCGTGCTTCAACCAGCATTTCAGAAGACACACTTTCATGCTGATGATGCTCATTAAAAAAATAAGGCATTAATTAAATTTGTGACTGAACTCCTAGTGGGAGAACTGTATGTTTCCTGCTCTCTTTTACCTGCATTCTGACCTATATTTCATGTTATAGCAGTTTCCGATGATGACCCAGCATGTTGTTCGTTTCAAGAACACTTTCACTGCAGATTTGACAAAACGCAAAGAAAGTACCAATGTGAGATTTCTAAAGATAGCTACATCACTCAACCCAAGGTTTAAGAATCTGAAGTGCCTTCCAAAATCTGAAAGGGACCAGGTGTGGAGCATGCTTTCAGAAGTCTTAAAAGAGCAACACTCTGATGCGGAAACTACAGAACCCAAACCACCAAAAAAGAAAATCAACCTTTTGCTGGTGGCATCTGACTCAAATGATGAAAATGAACATGCGTCGGTCTGCACTGCTTTGGACTGTTATCGAGCAGAACCCGTCATCAGCATGGACGCATGTCCTCTGGAATGGTGGTTGAAGCATGAAGGGACATATGAACCTTTAGTGCATCTGGCATGTAAATATCTTGCGACACCAGTTACAACAGTGCCATGCGAACGTCTGTTCTCACTTTCAGGTGACACTGTAAACAAGAAGCAGGCTGCATTATCTCCTGCAAATGTAAACAAACTTGTTTGTCTGAGTGATTGGCTGAACAAAAAGTAGGACTGAGTGGACTTGTAGGCTCTAAAGTTTTACACTGTTTTATTTTTGAATGCCTTTTTGTACATAATTCTACATTTGTAAGTCCAACTTTCATGATAAAGAGATTGCACTACAGTACTCATATTAGGTGAACTGAAAAATACTATTTTTTGTTTTTTACAGTGCAAATATTTGTAATAAAAATAAATATAAAGTGAGCACTGTACACACTGTATTCTGTGTTGTAACTGAAATCAATATATTTAAAAATGTAGAAAACATCCAAAAATATTTAAATAAATGGTATTCTATTATTGTTTAATAGCATGATTAATCACATGCTTAACAGGGGGTGGGTTTGACAGCCCTACTCCCCAATAATAATTTTCCAAGGAAGAATTTGTTATGTTACTGTGCAGCAAGCCAGTGCACTATAGATTCACACTGTCTTATATAGATAAAAAATTCAGGTTCTGGCCCATAATTATGTACTCAAATCCCATTCACTCATTGGAAGTTTGGTTGCACAAGGAAAACAGGATCAGGCTCATTCTGTTTTTAAAATATTTCTATTCCACTAAAAAGGCTCAGCCCTACATTTCAGAGGGGAACATTTTTCTTCCAAACACTTCTAAATTTTGTAATCTATTAAAATAAATATATTTAGTGATCCATTAAGATAATTTGCAACAAATTATAAGCTTAATAGATGCAATGAGATCAAACAGACTTTACACCAAACAAACAGACTAATAACCCAGATTAATGGGTTTTGTAGGCTACATAGCTATGGATCCAGGTAATCACTATTAATGCTTGATCGTAAGGATCATAAGATTAAAACTTTATATAATGCCCTACCCAACATTTTTAAGTCTACTCAAAGTTGGACATATATCCTCCTTCATTGGAATGCAGTATTTCAAAACACAAGATGTTTGAAAGTCTGGAAATTCTGAGTTTAGGTTCCACAAACAACCTGAACTCTAACCCCATATTCACATCCAGCCTTCTCCTAATAGGGATGTAAGTACAATTTTAAGAACCTTTTCACCTCAGTGACTATAAGTATTAGTACTCCATGTTGGATGGATGTGATACCATCAGCTCCAAACAATATTTGTAGATTGAGTAGAGTAAAAGTGCATGTCTGGTCTGAATCTGGAGGATCTAGTATCAGTCATATTAGCAGGGTGGATAGATATAAGGTGGATGAAACAGATTAGGTTCTCTGAGTGGCGAGGTATGTGAGGTATCAGATGAAAGATGTTTAGCTCTTTGGACCACTGCAGAGAAAAAGATAGTTGTGTGGGGGTTAAAGCTATCCTAAGAATGGGATGCTGATATTTGTAAATCCTGAAGAATGAGTAAGTAAGAGGAGTGTCTTGTCTCCAACCAATGTTTAGGAGTCAGATGGTTGGTCACAGATTAATATGTAATATGGAAGGAGATAGTAAAGGTCTATAGCCCTTACTGGAAATATAGAGGTCTCCTATAGTAGGCAGTAGGTTAGGAAACAAAGCCAGAGTTTCCTATCTTTCAAATATTTAATTTTTCATCTGCAGCATTCTAATGAGGTTTTGTTTAAGAGATAGTAGATAAAGTTTAATCCACTATAAGTATTAAATATTCTCAATCATTGGAAAGGCTGCAGAAATTCAAATGTCTGCAAGTTCAACAGATGCCACTCTAATCAATTACATTTGAAACCAAAGGACTGGTTTTTGACTCTCATCACTCTTGTTCTAACCCTTCTTGAAGAGTCATCTTCACATCATCACTTCCCTGCCTTGCTATTATGATGCAATGTTGCTATGAAAGCCATCTCCAAAAGTGACAAGGTAGCTCAGTCTCCAAGCTCTCTAGCTTTTCAGTGACAAGATTGCCGGATTTGATGGCTGATTTGTTGTTGCTCTTGTACTTTTAATTATATAAAAATTTCTGTGAAAAGTGCTTGTTTGACAGCCCTAAAATTAATTTATGAAGACATTTGCAATGGAGACATTTACAAATGCTAATAATTGAATAATTAAGCACTGCTTACAGTGTTCTTGTAGCTGTGTTGGTCCCAGGATATGAGACAAGATGTGTGAGTTAATATCTTTTACTGGATAAAGCTCAAAAGCTTGGTCCTTCCAACAACAGAAGTTGGTCTGATAAAAGTTATTACCTCACCCACCCTGTCTCTCTAATAATTAAACATGTTCTGGGACTGTCCAAACAAGACTTTGGCATAATGTTCTGACAATAAAATCAAGGGAAGAGTCCAATCATCTAGCAAGGGTAACTCTGCTGCCCATATCAAATTAAGAACTACAACTTTATTAAAAGGTTTTTCAAGCCTTATAGGAGGGCAAAGAACATTCTTGAGATTAGAAAGAAACTTCCTAACGAAAAAATTTAAGTGGATTGCAGACATGACAGGAAAGGTTCTAAAAGAAAAATATTAAGGCTGGAAAATAAGTTAGTGAATTCTGGTAAGACCCTGGAAAGGCTTCCAAATGTTATTGGGGATGGGGAAACCACACCATGAAACAAGAGGAAATATGAGCTGTGCAAGACTCTTCACATTATGAAACTCAATTCTCTTGTATTCTTTTTACCAAATTATCTGTATTGTTGAACGAGGGGTAGGGGAGGTATATAAATGAACAGTACTGACTACAATGTTGCTTTCACTTCTAAAAGTATTGCAATAAATGTTTTTACAACAGAAATATGTGGCCTGAAACCTGCTCCTTGCTTAATTCAAGCAAATTCTGAGGATGACCCATGACCACCAGTGCAGATTAGAAAGAGATAAAATAAAGATTTAAAACAAAAAGCAATATATGAACACACAAAGCAGAATCACACAGCAATCTTAAGGAGGTTGCTTCAGGTCACTGTCTAGTATTCATCTTAGCAGACAAAATCCCCATCCAGTTAAATAAGATGCAAATTCAAAAAAGGAAACAAATCTTACACCTCTACCTCGATATAACACTGACCTCAGGAGCCAAAAAATCTTACTGCGTTATAGGTGAAACCACATTCTATCGAACTTGCTTTGATCCGCTGGAGTGTGAGGCCCCCCCCCCCCCCCGGAGCACTGCTTTACCGCGTTATATCAGAATTCGTGTTATATCGGGTCGCATTATATCAGGGTAGAGGTGTAATTCATTCCCCACAATCTGCAAGTGGACTGTTTTCCTGCCCCATCCCTACACTTGATGGGGATACTGAAAATACTTTTATTTGGCCGGTGACCACTTGTGATTCCTATGATCAAACTACTAATATATGCAAATGACATTCATCTTTACCATTACTTTGCCCATCACCCTACATTCACGTCTCTGTTTATCCATCTATTGCATTTGTCAGTCCTATATTGTGAGTTCTCTGGGGCCAGGCAGGGACTGTTTTACTTGCCTGTACACTGCCTTGGTCCCTGATTTGGACCTGTAAGCACTATAAAAGCCATCTCAGACTCTGCCACTTCCCATTGCAGTCCAGTTCCTTCTTCCCAAACCTCACACCATCACTGAGTCTCTCCCTCAGTATTGCTAACACCAAGCAATAAATAAATGCAAGTTAGGTCTAAAAACCAATGAGACTGGTTTAAAAAAACATGAGATTTAAAATAAGGTATATTTATTTAATTATAGTTTATATTCTTTCACTTGAGTCATGTTTTCAAGCTTTTCTTCACAATAGAGCTGTCAGAAGCTGCTTTTTGTTTTATGAATGAAAAATGAGCTTGTCACATAATCACAAGATTTCAGGAGCTGGGTTTATATATAAAAACTACTGTGAGCCCTAGGATAAAAAACTGCGAGAGTATAACAAGCCTCCGTCTCATGCTTAGCAGAATTTGATTTTTATTTATTTATAATTTTGATGGATATCAATATGTATTTTAAAGATTTTTTCACAATTTTTTTTATCAATTTACATTTTCACAGTGCAAGAAATTATGGGGAAGTCAGACAACAATTATTTAATGACAGCTATCGAGAGTCAAAAAGTTAAAGATTTGCTACAAAAATTGTCACCATCACATGTCAACATATACAAAGTAAAAATCCTTAAATCAATCCAGTGGCGGATTAATGATTTTGCCACCCGAGGCCCTGAAATAATTGCCGCACCCGGCCCCATATGAACTTGTTTTAGTTTTTTTTACAAATTCATTTGAATTAAAATGAATCTAAATATCATTAAAATAATTGAACATTTACAAGTTTTATTATAAATAAAATTAGAAGTATAGCGGACCCTCACTTGAACACGCATCTGTATAGCACGATTTTGCTTATAGCGCAGGACCACTCATGGATCCAAAACTGAGAACCACTTAATTTCTTCCTTTCGGTCATATTATTAACGTTTAGGATTCTTGCAAGTATGTTTACTAAATGGCGTTGCGCTGTCACTGGTGGTTTCAATACGCACTATGATTGGTATAATCGTGGCGTCACTGATGCCACGATTACAAAAATGCTACTATTATAAATTTGCCGACCCTGAAAATTTGCTGGCCTAGGCGATAATACACTGCTGAATTAACCTCTAATATGTTCTCAAACAGCATTTTTCTTTCCATGTCTGAGCTGTACATTTTGATTGTTACTGATGGAAATATTTTTCCCGGAGCTTGCATGTGCACTCGGTGAAATCAATGTTTTCCGATATAAATCGATTCCCTACTAGTCTAGCTATGCCAGCCAGGCTTTCATGCCCTGAGCCTTGCTGCAGGAGCCAAGCCCCCTCAGATTACAAGCCCCATGGGTCCAGGGCCATCCCTAGCCATTTGGGTGCCCTATGCAGCCCCCCCATGGGGGGGGGCTGTGTGGGGGCCCAGGCCTCCCCCCCCCAGGGTCTGGGAGGCAGGAGCGGTGGGGGGGGAGCACTTTGGGGGGCCCCACAGGCCCAGAGTGGCCTGGGGAATTAGCGGGGAGCCAGGAGTAGTCTGCTTCGCTTCCCTTGCCCCGGCCGTGTTGCTCGGGGGAGGGGGCTTAGGGGAAAGGGTCCCCCCTGCACTCACCGGCAGCAGCGGAAAGCAGAGCAGCCCGGCCCCAGCTCGCTCTACTCCACCAGCTCCAAGCCGCAGCACTCCAAGCTGCAGCACTCCGCTTCCCGCCGCTGGTGAGTGTGGAGAGGTTGGGGAAAGGACACCCCCCCACACTCGCTGGCGGCGGAAAGCGGAGCAACGTGGCTCCAGCCAGCTCTACTCTGCCAGCTCCCAGCAGCAGGGCTCCGCTTCCTGCAGCTGGCGAGTGCGGGGGGCGTCCTTTCCCCAATCTCCCCGCACTCACCGGCGGCGGGAAGCAGAGCGCCGCGGCTGGGAGCTGGCGGAGTGGAGCGGGCTGGGGCCGGGTTGCTCTGCTTCCCGCTGCTGCCAATGAGTGCAGGGTTGCTGGGGGAAGAGGTGGAATGGGGGCAGGCTGAGCACGGAGCAGGGGGAAGGGCAAGATGGCCCTGCCCCTTGCAGTGGGCGCAGCCTGTGGGGGGGCCGGACGAGGGACAGGGCTGGTCGCCGGGGCTGGTGCTGCCGCATATGCAGCACACGCAGCTGCCCAGGGCACCATGAAATTTGAGGCAATTTGGTGCCCCAAATTTCATGGTGCCCTATGCAGCTGCATATGCTGCGTATGCCTAAGGACGGTCCTGCACCAGGGCCGCCCGGGGGCAGGGGGGCAAGTGGGGCAATTTACCCCAGACCCCGCAGGGTCCCTGGAAGCCCTAGCCCGGCGGCGGTCCAGGTCTTTGGCGGCATTTCGGCGGCAGGGGGGGCCCTTCAGTGCTGCCAAAGACGCGGAGCGACTGAAGGGCCCCCCGCCGCCGAAGACCTGGACCGCCGCCAGGTGAGTACAAGCACCGCAGCTCCCCGGCTTTGCCCCATGCCCCCGGAATCCTCTGGGGGCCCTGCCCTACACAGGTCTGCAGGGCCTAGGGGAGAATGTAGGAGCTGCCATGGGGCTCCCCCAGGCCCAAGGCCTCCTGCTGCTGGGCTTCTGCCTCCCCCAGCCCTACAGCAGCTGCTACCCTCAGCCCCCAGGGTCACCACCCCTCAGCAGCAGACCCAGTGGGATCTCCTCCAGCCCTCCCCAGGGGGCCCACAGACACCACAGCCCTGCGCGCCTTCTCATGGCCGCCAGCTTTGAAACAAGCAACAGAGGGTCCTGTGGCACCTTTGAGACACTTCTGTTAGTCTCAAAGGTGCCACAGGACCCTCTGTTGCTTTTTACAGATTCAGACTAACACGGCTACCTCTCTGATCTTTGAAACAGCTTTTCAGTTAGGCATCAAGGCGGGGAGGAGGTAAGATCAGTCTTCGAAAATGCCCCTCTCAACATGGAGGTCAAGGGGGAGCTCTGTGGTCACGTGGTAACGACTTTCTCAACATGGCGGCCCAGGCTGTTCTGGGAATACCGGAAATGCCCTTCTCAACATGGCCGAGGTCGAGCTGGGAAACATAGGCGATGACCCTCTCAACATGGCGCCTAAAGTGGGATGTGGCCTATATCCTTCTCAACATGGCGCTTAAAGTGGGATGCGGCCTATATCCTTCTCAACATGGCGCTTAAAGTAGGATGCGGCCTATATCCTTCTCAACATGGCGCTTAAAGTGGGATGCGGCCTATATCCTTCTCAACATGGCGGCTGTTGTTGACCGGAGTACCAGAAATATCCTTCTCAAGATGGCGTCCGGGGAGCGACCGTGCAGTCCCTACGGGACTGGTAGTTGCGGGCCAGGCCCAGCCCTGTCCCGGCTACGGCCGGGCATGTGTGCGTGAGGTGGGCTGTTCTCCCCCGCACTGTAGGATGGCCGGGATCCAGCCCTCCCCTGTCCCCTTGTGACGCCCCGGTTAGATGGCGGCCGGGGCTGCCGGGTGCTCCGGAAGCGCTTGAGGTGCGGGCGGGCCAGGGTCGGAACATGGCGTGGAGCTGCTGGGCCCGGCTCTGCAGCCGAGAGGTGCTGAGCGGCCGCCGCTGCCGAGGGCACAGGTACAGGAGGAGCGGCCCGCCCGGGACGGGGTCCCCGCTGAGGCCGGTGCGATGAGCCGGGAGGGGGGTCCGGTGCTAGGCACAGGGGACGGGGGCGTGCCCCCGATGGCTGCTGGTGGGTGGGAAGGGCCCCCCACACCTTGCGGGCTGTTACCACCCCTCAGGCTCTGCACAGTCACGGTGCCGTGTGAGCAGCGCCCCGGCTCCGAGCGGAGGGCTTTAACCGGCGAGACCCAGGCTGGGCTCTGCCTGTCTCCTCCTGCCCTGTGCCCTGGCCGGGCCCTGCCTCTCCAGCCGGCCGCTGAATGGCCGGGCTCGGCCAGGGGCGCGTTTCAGAGGAAAGGTTGAAAATCACACCAGGGAGTGGAGCCCGGCTGTGTAGAACCAGTGTTGGGCCTATGGGTCTCCAGCACGCACCTGGCGCCCCTTGGCTAGGGCAGGTTGAGATCCCTCCGGGGGCATTTAACCGAGTGAGAGCACTGTCTGTAATGGTATAAGTCCCCAGGTGGAAATGCAGTACTAAGATCGAGCATTAAAATGAGGAAATTCCCACAGTTGAAATTTCTTCAGCATTAACTCGAGCACACTGCCATCCAGTGGTGTTATTTTAACCATATTACTTGATAACAGGGTAATGCACTAAGATTACACTTGAAGTAACAGAAAATTAACTTGGCCATTTCCAGGCCTGAAATTTAAGCTGCTGCCCAGCAGCTCCTCAGCCTTGGGAAGTGAATTGTCTGAGTCAGTTTCCTAACACAATGAAGATCAGGTAGAGTTGCACCATGTTGCCAGCACTTTTCGTTAGTATGCTGATACCATGATTATTGTATTTTCATATCCTTATGCAAGCTAGACTGGAAAATGAGAGTATGAAACACACAATAGCTAGTTTCCCCATTCTGTGAAAGGCAAAGTAAATCCTGAAGCAAGGAAATTCTGTAGCTGCAGGTGAAGAACATGCACTTTTACAGTTGTATAAGGAAGTTTGCTGGTCTATCTCCCCCACCCTACCAAAAAGTTTCTGTCATGTCTAGATAATAAGGCAGTCTGGTTTTAAATTGAAATAGAGAGTCAACATTGACATTGTCTATGGCGCACATTTCTTCTTTTCCCCAGGTTTACTTTATACACACAGCAGAGAAATGGATTCAAAAGAGCGCCCCAAAAGACTGAACCTCGAAAACCAGACCAAGAAAGTGGCTCCAAAACATACAAAAGCAGTCTGTCTCCTCCAGTACAGGAAACAATCTTTTATACTTCTTCCCCTTCGCTGAAGCATCTTGTGAAGCCATTCTTTTTTACAATTGGGGTAATTGTTTGTGCCATCATGTTACATGTATTAGAAGTCGCATTGATGCGGAGTTACTTGTGCAGGTGACTGCACTAGAACTTGTGCATGATAAGCAAGAGTATTCCATTAAAAATAATGCAATTAAATCCCAGAAGCTTATTGCATGAGGCTGTACACCTGTCACCATCAAGGTACCTTTTCTTAATTTTTTAAAACAGTTTTCTCAGAACATACTTTTTTCTATCTTAACTCACTATCTTCAGTGGGTTTGGTGAATTTCTTCCAGAAGGAGTATTACCAAATTGTTACCCCCATTTAATCTGGGAATGCCTGCTTAAATAGTCCTGTATTTTTCTAATCTGCACAGTGTCTTGCTTGCCAGTCCTAAGGGAGCTGCCATTGATTTCCAAGGGAGAGAATATTCTTGAATACGTTTCCCATACATATACTATTCAGCTAGCTTCTTATTGAGCCCTGAGTGTTGCCAGTACTTCTCCCTCTCCCACATAAGGTTAAAAAAAATCAGCCTGAAGCTAAACAAACTGCTAGCTGTTTTCATATACTCTACAACCTTTCTGAATCATCCCTGAAGGTCAAAAGAACGAGGAGTACTTGTGGCACCTTAGAGACTAACAAATTTATTTGAGCATAAGCTTTTCGTAAAACCCACTTCATCGGATGCATTCAGAGTCCCTTTCTGTTGCATCCCAGTCAGTGTCCCATCCTCTGGTACCTGTTTCCCTTATCCCTCCAGCCTGAAAGAAAGGGAATGAAGACCTCTCCTAACAAATAGAAAGGAGCAGAGGGTTTAGCACACTGACCCTAAATTTTGCAACAAGAGTCCTGATTTTTGTGGCACGGTATTGTCTAATCCTGCCACAAACTGGCAGTTAGGCAATAACCTGCAATGTCTGGCAAAATAACCATAAAAGAAGGCTCTTATTAAATATTGTTTCAGAGTAGCAGCCATGTTAGGCTGTATCCGCAAAAAGAACAGGAGTACTTGTGGCACCTTAGAGACTAACCAGTTTATTTGAGCATAAGCTTTCGTGGGCTATAGCCCACTTCATCGGATGTAATACAATCAATATTGCTACATAATTCAGTGAGAACCTCACTCTTTGAATGTTTATAATAGTATTAATATGTAAGTGCAGTAGGAGCACATGCTATATTTTTACCTAAAATTGTATAAGGATTTGTCTTCCATATTAGACTTTGATTTTGAATGCATCTAATGTTACATAGTTTACAGGCTGTGCATTTGGATCAGCTGCTATTTGGCAGTATGAATACCTAAAATCTCGGGTCCAGAACTATTTCGATGATGCTCGAGCAGACTGGATGGATAAGTTACGACCTCAGAAAAATGGGGACTTCAGAAAGCAGGTACACAGAACATAACTATCTTGTGCATTTAAATGTGGTCAGTACAGTGACTATAGGACTATAATAACATGTATTGCATATGAATAGTGTGCTTAGTGTTTTACTGAATATGACCCACCTCAGTAATGTAACCTTGGAAGACTGCTATGTGGTCAGTACTGTATAAAACAAACTAAAAATCAGGCATGCATATTGGTGCCACTAGTATTGGTTGAGTACAGTAATAGATACTTGTCTCTTTTATTTTATAGTATCAAATTCTTGGCACTTTAACAACTTTTCTAATTAGTGATGTATGGCAAAACTGTTTTGATCAGAAGGATAACTGTGTGTGTTACTCTGAATTTTGTATTTAAAGAATGAAACTGGACCCTGAAGGAAGGGCCTGAACAGTGGTATTAGTCCTTTCTGGGCTGGGGAAACAGGCTTCCAGCTTACAGTGTGCTATATGTTAGTTCGAAAGGAAGCTGATTTACAATTAGCACAGATGAAAAGTAAACATTTGGCACTGCTATCAAATAGATACTGAAGAGATGAAATAGCAGCCCCCTTCTTGCTCCTCTCCCCCCCCCCCCAAAAAAAAAAAAAGAAAGGGAGACCAATAGTTCTTCGTATGTCTAATATATCTTAAAATGCCACTCACTTTTTTATCATGTTAGAAGGCGTAGTATTGCCAACCCTCAGTGTTCAAAAATCATTGGCTTAAAAATCATGAAATTAAAAAAAAAAACATAAATATGAGATTCTTGTCTTCAAGTTTCATGTTTTCAAGCTTTTCTTTGCAATTATAAGGACTAGAAACTTTATAAATGAACATTTAAAAAAAAAATCCTAAGTAAACACCTGACTTCAGAATTTGTGACTTTAAGACAAAGACCAAAAATTGCTAGGCTTATGATAATTTTATCAGTTGGCAACACTGGATACCATAATCACTTGCACTTTGCTGTAATATTTTCATTTAAAATATAAGAAATGGGTTCTGTACATTATGTCCACGGAGAGGTTGGTTCCCTGGCAAGCAGTAGAGCAGATCTGATTCCTAGGCCTGGTCTGTTTCTTCCACTATTAGTAGGGGTGAGTGTCCAGCTGCAGAGGCACTGTGCCCTGAGCAGGATGCAGAGGAACCCTCTGTGTCCATGATGTGAGTTGAATACACTGTAGTGCTCCTGTCCAAATGCATTTCTCGTCATCTGTGCTTATATGAATCACGTGTAAGATCAAAGCTGGCCCTTAAGAATATTTAGAAATTGTGAAGAAAACAAGTTTAGTACTAAATTCTCTGATAGGAAAGGCTTGCTGGATTCTAATTAGCTATCTAAAATATAATAAACAAAATTACCATGTCATTGCTAATACATTTTAAAAAAAATCTCCAGCTCCCATCTCCGGTAATAAAAGTATCCTCGTAAATTCAGCATCCAGTGCTAGTTAGTAAAGGCATGTAGGCTTTTTGTATTACACAAAATCATGTTTGCATAATGGCCATACTGGAGGACATGATGGGGAGAAAATATTGATATGGTTTTATCTAGATCCTATGCCAGATAATTAGGAAGTGGGGAGAGATGGAGTGATGACTTTGAAATGAACAATTCACTGAAATCTTATTTGGTTACTTTTTGTCCAACCTATAGAAATAATTTATATAGCACCTTGGAGTGTTATAAAACTTAGTATAATTAAACCAACAGTTTTTAAAAAAATATTTAAAAGGGACTATTAGAAGGAGACAGAGGGGGAAAAAGCACATCTAAGAGCTGCCTGTGGTCATAATACATTTTTCTAGGGGGTTTCTTAAAGGTGGAGGAGGGATGGGCTGAGCTGGATACAAGGGGGAGTGAATGCCACATCCTGTGAGCTGCCTCTGTAAAAAATGACCTCTGGCACAAAGGTGGACTCTCAAAGGTGGGTGATGTGAGACCACAAATAGCTGTCAGTAAGAGTCTCCGCCTAGAACAGAGGTGTGCAAACTGTGGCCCGCGGGACCCTCCTGCCCAGCCCTTGAGCTCCCAGCCAGCCTAGCCCCCAGCCACTCCCCTGCTATTCCTCCTCCCCCGCAGCCTCAGCTCCCCGTGCTGCCAGCAGTCTGGGCAGTGAGCTGCGAGCTCCTGCCGGGCAGCGCGGCTGTGAGAACTGCCGGCCTGCCCTGGTGTTCTAGACTGAGCGGCAGCAGGACTGGCTGTGGCCGGCTGGTGCGGCTGCCAGTCCTGGTGCTCTGAGTGGCATGGTAAGGGGGCAGGTAGCAATGGGGTTGGATAAGGGGCAGAGGATCCTGGGGGCAGTCAGGGGACAGGGAGCAGTTGGATGGAGCGGAGGTTCCGGATGGGAGCGGTCAGGGGACGGGGAACACGGGGGGGATTGGATAGGTGTGGGAGTCCTGGGAGGCATGTCAGGGGTTGGGGGTGTGAATAGGGGTCGGGATAGGGAGGAAGGGGATTGGATAGATGGTGGGGTCCCGGGAGAGGGTGGTTAGGGGCGGGGGGTCCCGGGAGGGGGCAGTCAGGGGACAAGGAGCCGGGGGGGTTGGATGGGCCAGGAGGGGGCAGTCGGGATAGAAAGTGGGAGGGGCGGGTAGGGGTCAGGGGCCAGGCTGTTTGGGGAGGCACAACCTTCCCTACCTGGCCCTCCATACAGTTTCAGAACCCCAATGTGACCCTCAGGCCAAAAAGTTTGCCCACCCCTGGCCTAGGAGATACACATAAATACACAAGATCTTCATTGGTATAAACTGATATCAATCTTTGGAATTCAATGGAGCTCTGCTGTTTAATACCATGTAAGGATTGGATCTTTTTCTGTAACAGGATATTTAACTGAAAGAGGAGATTTTAAAAAATATATGAACAGGAAATGTAACTTTTTTATAAAAAAAGCTATTTTAAGTCTAACTGAATATTAGAAGCATATCTTAACTCAATCCTTCTGTTAAAAAGAACTTGATTTTTATGTATTTATTTATTTAAGTGGAACCTTATGTGATTTTCAAATAGTTCTGAGATCTGGGCTATTTTGGGAAGTCAGTGAATACTACTTATTCTCTTTCAGGTTAACAAGTGGTGGAATAGCCTGAGTGAGGGTCAGCGGACTGTGACAGGTTTGTGTTAGCTTACAAGTATTAGACATTCACAGGAAGAGAATTATGGCAAACAGGTACAGTATGTCACAATAGATGGCTTTCATACCATGCTTATCGATTGTAAGAAACAAAGCAAATCTGTGTACGTACATGCTATTTTCATTCCCCATATGCATCTGCTACCCATTCCTTCTCACAGAACATATTTCTTGTACGTTAAATGAAATCTCCACTCGTTTTGAATATTGTGCAATATTAGTCAGAATCTTCCTTCCGCTACATGTATAGAAGTACAGTAAAAATTGGGCATGAGGGACCCTCAGAAGCAGCATAGTAAAGAATTTCTACAACCTTGCCAGAGCCTGAAAAGCAGTGCTATTACTACCAGCACAAACTGTTGAATACTGGTTGTCCTTCAAGTTGACAGCTTTTTCATGAGAGAGAGATTTACTATGTACTACTGCGTAAAATGGCTATCTTTTCCTTTTTCTGGAAATATTCTTTGTCATCCAAGGAGTATCATGCAATTTTATGCACCATAACCAGAAACAATGGAAACATGTTGTAATTTTGTAAATGATGCGTTGCAGGATAAATCACTACTTCCTGTGACTGCATACACAATGTTGCAAACAGGAGGTAGCTATCTTGTTGTGTATCAGATTTTGTTATATAATACACAGGTATTTATATTTAACAGGAGTTGCATGGAATCTGCTTAATGCAGAATTATTGAAATCCCATTAATAGACATCTCACATAGCTATTCAGATTAAAGAGAAAAATAGATGAGAAATAGCTAATTTACAGCATTTAATCTAGAACATGCTCCGTGTTATGTATGCTGTGTGTAAAAATATTTGAGTACCTGAGCTGATTTCTACTAAGCATATTGGAGCCTAAATAACCAGTGTTTTTGTTTGTCATAAAACATATATTTATATAGAAAAAGTAATTTTTTAAGGACAAAATATTTAAATTGGTTTCAACCACTTTCTGCCTCATTTTAAAGGATTGCTCGGTAGTATAAAAATAAATTGCACTTAAGTCTTGAATGTCTAGGGCAGTGATAGACACATTAAAGAATTCCAGCTAAATATAAGGTCCGATCAACTGGTTTTATACAATATTTTGTGTTTTTATACATCCAACTTAAGCTTTTCTTATGTCTAAAGAAAGTGGTGCCAATATTGTATTTGGAAAAATTAGGTGAAAATTAATCATGCATAGTCTCTGTGGTGATTCTCAATATGTGGTTAATATTTATATTTAAGGCCCTATTTGAATTGCAGGATGATTGTCAAAAAATTGCAGCTGAGTTGCGGACAAGTCATGGAAAATTGCGGAAAAGTAATAAGACCTTATTATTTGCACTAATAAAGCCCATTGTTACTGTTCCGTGATTTTCCACTGTCAGCGGCCGCCCAGGGCTCCCGTTGTCAAAATTGCGATGGAAGCCTAATACTGTGGAATTCGCAATTTCCACAATATTGCAAATTAAATAGGGCCTTATTTATATTACATGTAAATTTAACTGATATAATGGAAACCTTTCAAACATGTTTATCTGCCATGTTGCACCAGAACAAATTTGGAATTATTTTGCAAAAATTCCTTGTTGGGGTCTTCTATAATTTGGTGGTGTTGAGTACGTAATGAAATCTTTGGTTAATAAGAAAGCACTGTAGCATAGGATAGGCGCTCTCTTAAAGCTAAAAGCAGCTCAGAGAAAGTAGATTATACAGATTCTAAATAGAGAATTTCAGATATAAATAGCCTTGAAAATATTTTTCTGGTTTGAGTTCAGCAGGAGTCTTTCAAATAAGTCATGAAAATAAGGAATCTAAATTTTTACAAGGAAAGAAATGATCTCTCTCTCCCTCCCCACCCCCAGGAATGCCAGCTTTATAATATAAACCATTCAGATCTTTAAAAACAGTTTTATGTGCTTTCCAGAGCCAAAGCTATATTTTAATTTGGTTTTAGGTGTCAGCAAATACTTGGAAACATGCAAGGATGTAAACTTTCATCAGTCTGCTCTCAATCATTTACATTCTTATCTAAATTAGAATATGATCAGAATTAAAACTTAGCAAGTAAACAACAATTTGTAAATCACAAAGACAAATTTGTAGTTGCAGATTTCTTGGAAGATTAGTTGTAGCAGATTGGTTGCAGATTTCTTGAAAGTGACTCACTGGACAGTATACATGTGTGTATTTTGTGGAACTAAAGGAACACTAGTTTAGATACAAAATGTGACTTCTGTTAAAAGGGTTTTCATTGTGTAAAGATTTCTGAATTCCAGTTCATTTTTCTTAAAATCATCAGAAAATGAAAATTGCCATTTTTATATGGGAGTAGCAAAGAAAAAACGTAGATATTGTTGTAAATGTGGTTCTGAAGTACTGAAACTTTGCTACCAAGTGCTTTGTTCTTGCATGTTATATTCATACTTTGTCTCTAAATTGGATTTTTTCTTATTAGGTATCATAGCTGCAAATGTCTTTGTGTTCTGTTTATGGAGAATCCCTTCTATGCAGCGGAAAATGATTACTTACTTCACATCTAATCCAGCATCTAGTAAGTATACTGTGTGTGGGTATATGTCCATCCGTCCAATTCAACAGGTGGGCCTTGGGGAGGGGTAAATTTATAGAAACTTATATTTTTTTTTTCCAAAATAGCTTTGCTAGAGATCATAATGTCAAGATTTTGAGGTCCAGTATCTTCAAGTGTGCCACGCTGAACAACAAATGGCTTATGTCTTTGCAAAGGGGGTTTTCTCTCATAGTGGAATGAAGTCCTAGCTCTGTCCTGATTGTTACTCTTCCTGGTCTTTTGGGAGGAAACAAACTATTTTTATGGTTCTTAAAAAAGCTGTTTTGAAGTTGCTCTTTATTTTTGAACATTAATATTCCCCGCAAATAGGAATTAGAGGCCTGAGTGCAGGGGAGACGGGCACCACCAGACATGCAGAATGGTGTGCATTCACTTATCACTATATAACAATTATATACTCGTCAATGAGCATGAGAGGATTCCTACCAGTCCCTTGCCACAGAGCTGGCCTTTTCTCCACATGAAGAAGAATCTCAGCTTTCATTCAAGGTAAATTAGCCTTGAAAATGTTAACTGTAGGCTCTAAAGGCACAAGCAGTTGGGGTCCATTTCCAAAACAGAGACGGGTATGGAGGACACATGAGGGAGGGGGCTCTTCTGGTACCTCCCATCCCCTCACTCCTGCTGTAGAAGTGGAACCCAGATGTTTGTGCCTTTAGGCAGGGATTTGGAAAGCCTAAGGGAATTAGGCAACTAACTGAATTTCAATGGGAGTTGGACTTCCAGTTGACTTAGGGTCCTCTGAAATTTTCAGACTTTGAACTAGAGATTGGATTCTATCTATTTACCTTTACCACTGCACTGAATAGGACTAGACATTTTTTAAAATGAAAGCTAAGATTCTCCTTCATACTTTAACCTAAGCAGTTATAATTGGACAAAACCCTCATAATGGGGAAAAAAAAAAAAGTGGCTTTTCCACTCTCCAAAGAATGGTGTGGAAGCTTTTGAAAAATCCATGTAATCTCTCCACAAGGAAATCTTTAATGTACTATTTCACATGGGTGACAGATTTCTTAGAAAATGTTGCATGCTTCGGCAGTCACCACACTGAATCTGATGCTCATTACACTGCTCGCATTTTACATGTTTAAAGCTTATGAAATATTTAAGAAGTCTGATAACTATATTTTCTCTTGCTTATGCTGTAAGTACTTATGCACACAAATGAAAATAAAAATACTAAAATGGCCGGTATTTGTTCTTCAGTAACCACTAGTTTTCTTCTTATAGGAGTCCTTTGCTCTCCCATGCTGCTCTCTACATTTAGTCATTTCTCTTTGTTCCACATGGCTGCAAATATGTATGTGCTGTGGAGTTTTTCTTCAAGTATAGTGTCTCTTTTGGGACGTGAGCAGTTCATAGCAGTGTACCTTTCTGCAGGTAATTTTTCAAAAAATTAATACTTTAAAGAAATGTCATGACCATACTTATGCAGGTAGGAAGTGAGAGAGAGATTAACATATTTTTTCCCTGGCTGCAGACACTGATTCTTCATTCCCATAGGCTGTTGTACACCAACCACGGTGCTTATTTTAATGATTTATTTGTATTACCATAGTACCTAGGAGCCCTAGTCATGGACCAGGCCCCCATTGTGCGAGGCACTGAACAAAGAACAAAAAGATGGTCCCTGCCCCCAAAGAACTGCTGCAGAACAGAGCACTAATCACATTGGAATGTTTGATTTTAGGCTGTCAAAGTGCAAGCCTTGTATTTAAAGTCATGCTCCATCACTGAACTATTAGTTTTTAACATTGTCTTAGGACATCCCTGAGATGACAGACAAAACTACAACTGTTTCTAGTCTCCATGTCTACTGCCTCAAAAAATTAAGTTAAAAAGTTAGTGTGCAAGATACCTCATGCAAACATGCAGGCAATATTTTGGTACCTCCTGCCCCTCACGTACATTCCTGATATGGTTTCTAACAGTAATTTCACCTTTTTTAGGTGTTATCTCCACATTTGTCAGTTATGTCAGTAAAGTAACTACTGGAAGATTTGGACCATCACTTGGAGCTGTAAGTAGCATACATTTTAAAATCCCCAAATACTATATCTCGTAGCATCATTAAAACCAGTTTCAAAGCACTGTATTCCACAGCTTTCTTAAAAATCAGGGATATGTTGGCTTGGGAAGGCAGGCAGAAGTTACCAGCATTGAGAGTAATCAAACAATAATTCCTGTGCAAGAACTGGGCCATTCTTCCAAGCCCTTGGTACAGCAGCCCAGAACCAATGCTGCTAAATACTAATGGGTTGTAAACTAGTGCTTAACAGCAGGATCTCTTGTCACTGAGCAGATAAGTTGTAGAACTGAACTCACTGTTTTATAAAGGTTGTTACGTGAGGCTGTAATGCATAATTATGCTCTAATTATTGAAAATTGTATGCTTTTTGAAGAGATCACGAGATCATATGATCAGGGACAGTAGACATTAACAAGTAATGCTGGTGAAATGTTTCCCATCAACTTCCTTCCCAAAAATATAGAACTTTTGCTTGAGCACGCTCAATTTATAGAATTTCTGAAGTTGGCAGGAGTGGTATGTTTATTTTCTGTTCTGCTTACATTTTTTCTAAATAAAAATACCTGCTATCAAAGCTTTGGGATGTTTTAAGGCACTCAACTTATAGTAAGGGTAAAGTGAACTTGCTGCTGGATCAAGATTTATGTTTTTTTGGAGGTTTTATTTATATCATGTTTTGGCTTTTTAAAAAAACATGTTTTGTTTTTCAAATGGAGGGAGGAACTTGTTGGACAACTAGAGCTGCAGTTGATAAGCTGAATTTCAATTAATGCCATACACATACGGTTCGCTTATCCTGCAAGTCATTTGTATTTGCTACAGAGTAACTTTCTCACTGACCAGGTGTTGATATTACCACACAAACTTGCATACAGTTTAAGATCCTGTCCATGCATGGACTTGGAAGATCCTATGGGCTTATGTTGTTAGAGGAGGGGTTTGCTCCAGTTTCCTTGGCCAAAAAAGTTGTCATCTGCTGATGTCCAGCATGCTTTAAACTGAGTGGTTGCTTTCACCTTAGCTACAGTTACATTTCAGCAGTGCTACATATATATTTCTAAAATTCATTGGGATGAAAGGCACTATATTCACATCAGTTATTTATGATTGTTACAAATAGCATGGCTTTCAGAAAAGGTTACAACTTGTTCACTTGTTTTTTAGAGGTCAGACACTGAGGACATAGGAAGCAATTCTTTCAGCTTTTATACATTCAGATCTCAAAATAAAGCAATGATTCCTTGATTTATTTCTATACTAAACTTACTATACTGCTTTGGGACTTGTCATAGGGCTGCATTGGAAAAGAAAGGCAGCAAGCAAAATAGGTTCACGTACAGAAAAATAAATTTCCCTTGTGTAATATCTCAGCTCACTTTCATGTATTTTAATGTATTTTCAGTCAGGAGCTATAATGACTGTCCTTGCAGCAGTATGTACGAAGATGCCAGAAGCAAAACTAGCCATCATACTTCTTCCAATGTTCACATTTACAGCAGGAAATGTAAGTGCCTTTGAATATCAGAAATTATATACTTTAAATATTTTCCTTTCCCTACACTCCAACAGTATCTGAATGTCTCCTTTTAATATGAATATACAAACAATATCTAATTTTTATTTAAATACATGGTCGTGGCTTGAAGTCTTAGGGCCTGATTTGCTGTTGCTCTGAACTTTATGTAGTCATTTACACCAATGCAAAGTGGGCATAAAATGTTGTCGTTCTCAAATGGTAGAGTTCTGTACTGACTCTATTCTAGTATAATGACTAGACGTGGTGTAGAGCAAACAAGAATCAGGCTTGTTTTCAATTGCTTGTCTCTTTTTTTTAAATTGTATAGAGCTTAACTTCTAGATTGCTTCCTGGAGATGTATTTCACACCCAATTCTTAAAGTTACAGGAAATGGGGGTAGGGAAAGGGAACCCGATGCCTGTGAGGAAGTACAACAAAATTGTGTACGTGCACTGTGGGAACCTCTTGTCATTCAAAGTGTGGCACATAGTGTACGGGCTATGTTTGTTAGGGATAAACTGCAGGACCTGGTTACTTATTTCAGGCAACTTTAAATTAACTGTGTGAAAAATAACTCGGGGGCGAATAAGGAGGAGAGGAAATCTGGAAAGGCAGAGGCAGATTTGAGAATTTAATTTTCCAGAAAAAAATCATTTCTAATCGCATTGCTGTAGATGCTTGTCTCCTGCTTTAGATGCTTCCTACTGCTGCTTCTAAGAACATAAGTTTTAGGAACAGGAATAGATCACTGGGGCTTTTGTGGCACATTCTTAATATTCTCATTCTTTGATTCCTTTCCCCGCTTTTAAAAATGTATATATTTTAGAAACTCATTCATATATCTTGACTCCTGAGTTAACATGCGTAGTCATCTTTTTTGTATGTTTCTGAACATTGTTTTAGTATGATAGCTTAATTGCTTTGTTTTAACCCATTTTAAGACAACTGGATTTAAAATATGTGTTGTACAGGAATGAGTTTACTGAGATTCTATCAGTTTTAAATTTCAAAGCATTTCTTAGGCCTTGTCTACACTGGCAAGTTTCTGCGCACCAAAGCAGCTTTCTGCATTGTAACTCCCGAGGTGTGCACAGTGCCAAGCCACTTAGTGCACAGAAACTGAGCAGTTGCAGTGCTGTAAAAAAAACCACCCTGTTGAGAGGCGTAGAGCTTTCTGCGCCGGGGCTACAGCATCGCAGAAAGCCAGTGTAGACACCCTGGTCGATTACAGCGCTGCAGTTAGTCTCCGGGAGGTGTCCCACAATGCCTGGTTTTGCCTCTCTGGTCATCAGTTTGAACTCTACTAGCCTGCCCTCAGGTGACCAACCATCATCCCCGCCCCTTAAGTTTCTTGGCAATTTTGAAAGTCCTTTCCTGTTTGCTCGGTGACGCATACAGTGGTCTCAATGCATCTTTCTAGGTGACCATGCCTGCTCAACGCAGCTCTGTGTAAGCTTGAAAGCTTGTCTTTCACCAACAGAAATTGGTCCAATAAAAGATATCACCTCAACCACTGTTTCTTTAATTACACTTTGGCCACAAAAAAACCCCAAACAAACTCTCTAACCATAATAGTCCAAATGTGAGAATGTAACTCCTGTAATCCTGAGTACATATAATTAGGTGCTAATTATTCTAGTTAATACTATGGTAAATATGCAAACTGTTGCTCCATATTACTGCTAGTGTATAACCCAAGAAACATGCACACTTGTATAAGTCTTAGGACTTATAGTTAGTAAACTGCATCCACTAAAGGGTGACATACTTTATCAGTACTTCTGCTTATAGAGTAGTACTTAACCATTCTAGAATATCCTGATCTCCTACTCTTAAATAGGTCTGATATTTCATCCAGCATTGGTACTAGTCGTAGATATTTAGTGACTGAGAAGTTGAGGATGCTGTCCTACACCTTCCATCTAGTAGAGGCAGAGGTGTATACCTACATGGTTGGAGGGGGCAGTGTTTGGGAATACAGACACAAATCTAGGCTGTTACTGCATAAAATGATTATGGCTTATATAGAACTGACTTGTGAATGAGATATTTGCTACACTTCCTTAATTGGAGTGGTCTGTATGTAGTGTTCCTTTTTACCAGCGATTTTACCTCCTTTTCTGGCTTGACATTGCAATAGAGCTGATATGTTTTTAAAATGTAATAAAAGCACATTTTAGGTTGTAGAGTATTTTAAATACATTATATTTACTGCCACATTCTTAGCCTCCTTTCTTCTGTGGCTTCTGGTAGAAGTAGTCTTCATGTATATTGTCTGGTGAGAAAAGAGCAGGACTAGAGTCTAGGCCTGTCTCAAGAGAAATCCTTATGTAGTAGTATTGTTGCATGTCATGGGGAATGTTCCATCATTTAAATGTTTGCTTAATGGTAAATATGAAGTGTTCCTACTGCTGGATATTAGAGACTGCTGCAGATTCTGCTCACACAATGCTTTGTTCATTTTTAGGCTTTAAAAGCCATTATTGCAATGGACACCGCAGGACTTGTTCTGGGTTGGAAATTTTTTGACCATGCAGCACATCTTGGGGGAGCTCTATTTGGAATGTAAGTTTTTGTTATCCATTAACTTTATCGATTGTGTACAAACAATTCTGTATTGGAAAAAGAGAAAATATTTAAAACCTTCTGGTGCATTAGTTTAATGGAGGGCTCACTGGACTAATGAAAACATCTTTTCAACTGTGCAGCTCAGTAAAACTTCCCATGTCTGTGTATCTCTTATCAGTTTGGGTGGGTTAGTGAGCAAGTGTGAGATCTGTTAGGTCAAATTCCATTGAAAAGCTAGTAATTTTGTTTGGCTGCATTGTCTCCATGTATGAAGCCTTCAAAGGTTATCACTAATTGGGTTGAAGCACTAGAAAATGTAGGAAACAAACAATTTGGCATTGTGTGGTGTTGAACTAATTACCTAATCTGTCCGTCTTTCTTTGCTCTGATAGAGCTATAGTATTGTCTAGCTCCACATTTTTTTTTCTTTCATGGTCCCTAACCTCACCATAGCCTTCTGCTAATCCCTGGTGCTGATGTTCATTTAAATGTCTGTGTTATGCCAGAAAAGTTACTTCCAATGGATTACTTCTGCATCCATCCAGTTAGAGGAGGCAGTTTGCTTCAAATGAAGTGACTCTATTCTAGATTTTTTTCTGAGTTCATCTGCCTATCGGGAAATACCTCTGCAGCAATATAGTTGGAATGCATTGACATAAGCAATATATACTATACTCTAATATTCTTTTAAGTGGAGTAGTAATTGGTGCAAATTTTTTGGCTACAGAAGATAGAAATTTGAGGTGCTAACTACTGTTCAACTACATGGGGGCAAGTGGAAGTATAGAACTGTGTAAGTTATTCGGAGTAAATGGAACCAGAAAGCTTACCTAAAGTTGTCAGTGTTTTCTTCCAAAAGCTTATCAAACTTCTTTTAAAAACGTACCCTATTCATTTCTATTATTGCCTCGTCTGGGTTATCCCATCTAGTACGCTGTTTAACAGATATTCCAGTTATCATCCTTCAGTGTTCTATCTCATTCTTAACTTTAGCTTCGCATGATCTAATTTCAGTTGAAGTTTTGTTTTTGTTTTCAGCTGGTATGTAACTTATGGCCATGAACTCATATGGAAGAACAGAGAACCACTGGTGAAGGCTTGGCATGAAATGAGGTCTAAGAGCCGAGGAAAAGGAGGTGGAGGATCTCACTGATTCTAATTTTACAGCCTGCTTGTGCAGAAGACGGTGTGCTACTTGAAGATATGGAAGTGAATTGGTTCTGGAATTGTTTTTGCAACTCCACAGAAAACCACTTAGGATGTGTAGTTTCTAATGTAAACTACAGTTGCAAATAAATGCAGTTCAGTAGAGAATGAACTGACAAAGTTGAAAAAATAAAGTTTATATCTGATTGGTTTATGAAGTAAACGTGTGCATCACATTTTTAAAAACTATTTGACAAGAAGAAATATTTTCACTTAAGTGGCTGGAAGCTGAAACCAGGCACATTCAAATAAGAAATTAAGCACAATTTTTTTTAACAGTGTTGGTGATTAACCATTGAAACAAACTACCAAGGGAAGGTGAATCCACCCTCTTGATATCTTCAAATCAAGGCTGGATGCCTTTTTGGAAGATATGCTTTAGACAAATAAGGTATTAGACTCAGTACAGGCATAAGGGGGTGAAATTTAATGGCCTGTAATATAAAGGAGGTCAGACTAGATCAGTGGTTCCCAAACTGGGTTTTGTGAAATGTATCAGAGTTCTCAGAAAAAAATTCTGTAATGGCGGACAGAGCTGTCCGTAGGGACCCCGGGAGCTGACAGCCCAAGCCCTATGATTATCACTTCCTGGCAGAACAAGTTTAAGCTTTGTTGCAATTGTGCATTGTTTGCCTGAACTGCTCAAGACCCGAATGCTTGTGGGAGGAACTTTTGCTTTGAGTTGGCTTCTTAAATACCTTGATGCTGTTTCACATCTGGTACTCCTTGATGAAACATGTAGGAGGCTTAATCAAAGTGATATGAGCTACAAAAGTGGAATCTTGAAGAGTGTTGCTGTTTTCATAAGGTAATAAAATTAATAATGTAGTAATATTTAATATAATATTAAATAGTGTGTAATAAGCATGTCATAAAAAAACCAAATTATTTCTAAGATCACTGCTTCTATAACTTATGCTCAGGTAAGGGAGAAACTACCTGGAAATTAATTCATTTTTAGGAGGGGTTCGCGAGATTTGATATTTTTGTGAAAAGGGTTTGTGGGTTGTTAACCTAGTCCAGTGGTTCCCAAACTTTATCTAATGGTCCCTTCTCGCTGTAAGTTCTATGAATCTATGAAAAATACTGGCCTTCATTTAAATGTTAGTTGTACAGTAGCATTGACACCTAGCAAAACTACATTAATGATGTTAAGAGTCTGGCTCATGCTATGATGGCAGGCTCTTATTCAATGTATTCTAGCTTTCAGTTCTTTCTACCTCCAAGACATTATCAAAGGATGCATTTAGAATTTGTCAGTGGAGAATTTTTTTTGTTCTGTTGCATGTAATTAGAACAATGGCCTGTTTCATGTTAGTTTGGATATTTTTGCCACGAGTTATCACAGGAGACATTCCACCTTCAGCATTTCTCTCCCAGTGAACTGCATTCATTTAAAAAAAAAAAAAAAAAAAAAACAAAAACACTTTCCTGCCCTATAGTTTCATTTAGCATTATTTAGAGGATTCTAAAATAGTAGCGTATGGCTCTGAGCTCGCCAATGGATGGAGAAGATGAGAACGTGAAGCTGCAGCAGAAACTTCTGTGCTGTTTTTCTCATCACAGGCACTCTTCGATAACTGGATGAATTTTAGATTGATCTGGGGTTTGACACAAGCATCAAAATGGTTCCTATTATGCAAACACTATGCGGCACTAAACTGGTGATCTGTGTGGGGGATTTTTGTTTCGCAAATGACTAATGTGGGCCCCAATCCTGCAATTGTAGCCATGCCAGGTGCACCCCTAATTGCAATGGAGCACAGAGATCTGTCTGGGAGAAGTAATTTGCAGGATCGAGGCCCTAATAAACCAGCTACCTAGTTTTACTAGATGGGTTACACTGGAATGAAAGTGTCTTTGTGACTATAATAAGCATAAATAAAACATACACATTTTTACTTTGTAATGAGGCGTTGTAGAAAATACATGTAATGTCTGCTTTTCATGTTGGTAAACTAAAGATGGTGCTAAATAGCACCAAATGTAATCAAAGGTGGAGCACAAAACTGATGTCAACTCCTTACCAACCTATGCTGCTAACACCCAGTTACAGTCTTTGGTGCTTACTGTTATAAAACACAGGTTGGTGTATTTTTCATCACAATATAAACAATGACTATTTTGAGGATTAAAAAAAAAGTTAACCTTAATTCTAAACTCTCAGAAAAAGATAATTTAGTCTAATGTAGTAGTTGGGATCTAGTGAATGTTTCTCGCACTGGTACTATTGACTCACTTGACTCAGAGAGAGTTCATTTTTCTGTGTGTACTCTTCCTTTACTCCCCTTGTTTATTCCTCCTTTTTCTACTCTTCCTAGGGTTCTCTGTTAACTTATATTAAATCATACACACTTTTCAGGCTGCAGACATACTTGTTCCATCCAGTAGAGAACAATAGTACCTCTAAGGAGAAACCTAGCCTTGTATTATAGTTATAGATACAGAATCAGTTATGTGAGGGTAAACAGTAATGCCTAAACTTATACCATGAAGACTTGATCTTTTCAGAGAAACTGAGTGCCCACAGCTCTAAATGGAGTTTTGGGTGCCAGCATTTATAAATATCAGGCCCTAAGTCATTTGCAGAGCAGAGAATAGAATGCTGCTCTCTAACCACTAGCCTTGCTGCCTCCATTATAGTATTTCTATGCCCTCTTCACCTGTAAAAATGCTGCAGACAGGCACTGAGCCACCTTGGGCCTGATTTGCAGAAGGGTGAAGTACCTACAGCTCCCATTGACTTCAACTAGATTTGCAGCTGCTCAACTCTCCTGACAACCAATCCCAGGTTGTCAAGTTTGGTACCCAAAATCAGAGGCCGCATTTGGGTGTCTTTGTGTTTAAGTTTCACCATCTGTAAGATTAGGGTTAATAACACTTATCTACTTCCCAGGGGCTGCCCAGAGTCTGAACCATTAATGCTTGTAAAAGCCTGTGAGATTCTCCAATTTAAGGTGGTATGAAACTGATTTCCTCTGAGCAAGGTCTATGAACACTTTTATTTCACCAAGCAGTGCATCCCTGCCTGCCTTCTGTATCTGAGGTCATAGAATCATAGAATATCAGGGTTGGAAGGGACCTCAAGAGGTCATCTAGTCCCTGTCACAGGAAACCATAATTGTCCTGTATTCAAAAATACTCTTAAAAATTGGAGTACATGAGTCAATACTGAATTAAGTTAAATGAAGAAATGGCCCAAAGTTATGACATGTCACTAGTGTAAGCAAACAACCATTCTGGCAAAGAAATCCCTCCTTCAAAATTTGGCATGTATGTGAGTATAGGTGCTTGTGCATGTACGCGCACACAAAATCTAGTATATAGTTACACCTTAAAATAGCATAGAAGTTATTTTGAATTCAAGCACCAAAAGGGAAGACTTATTTCCTTTCTAAAATGGCTTACTGCAAATAAAAATGAAATGTAATAGTTACAGGGATGTTCAGCAGAGACACCAGACAGTGTTATGCCTAAGGAAACAATGGCAATAACTATAAAAAAGTCATCGTTAATCATGTAGGAGCACAAACTAGTTTATGTTGAACGTTGTTAAGGGGTTTTAGAAAATGTAAATGTACACTTGCTTTTTAAAAAATCTGCCATGGCTATGACAGGTTTAAAGAGCATCATGCCTGAAAACATGCATGTATCTTTAATGAAATAGTTCATACGTCATTAATAGTAAAATCATAAAACAGTTTTATGAGACATTTTCCCTCAGCAATTGATGCTTCTTAGTCTGATTTGCCTTACAGTTATAGTGTTTGCCATCTTCTAGTGATGAGGAATTGCTTCCAAATGCTGTCAACTTTTAACTCTAATCTAACGTCTTCTGGTTTCTCGTGTTCTGTGTGATACCCTTTGTGCCAATTCCAGCTGACAGACTCAGCGCTGAGCAGCAGCTCAAAGCATTGGCTGATGGTGTAGGTGCTCTCTGAGATGCACAATGTCAAAGCTGAACTCGGTGCTAGGAAGTGTCAGGCACAATGAGGGCAGAGATTCTCTCACACATTTTTCTAAGCCAGGCCTAGCAATAGGGATCAGAGCATCATTTGTAGTATGCCAGTGAAAATATACAATAAAATGGATGTCCTGTTTTCTGCACCCTCACTGTAAAACCCATTTAGCAGGATAAAGTACTCTGTATTTGAGACCGAATGCTATTTATTTTTAAAGTCATTACACACAGAATAGTAAGTATTAGTTTTAGACCCCAGCACCAGGAAATTCATTAGTAATATGCATTGTTTATATTTCAGTAAGTCAATAGCATTGGTACTTATACCTATACTGATGTAAATGGGGTCAGATTTATCAGATGTGACTAGTGATTTTGGTTGATTCCATTTTTGGGTACCTAACTTGAGATGCCTCACAGGGACCTGATTGTTCAGAGGGAGGCTACATAACACTTCCTTCAGGCTTCTTTAAAGTGTTGTAAATTGGGTGACTACAAATGGAAGCAATCACTAGTCATGTCTGAAAATCTTGACCCAAATCTCACTCTGTAGGGTGTGAGAGGATTGCCTCGGGGGTCAGGAAGGCATTCCTATGTGCACATTTGCATTTTGAGGGGCGACACACAGAATACTAGACTAGATTGTAGAGAGAGATGGTGTCTACCTCTATATTTGTATAGTGCCCAGCACAATCTAGCCCCAATCTTGATTACAGCCTCAAGATGGTGGTGTAATGTAAATATTAATGGATACGTGACATTCTATACCTGGGGGAGTGCCCTGTAGTCCCCATATTCCTCATTTATATATAATTGTGATAGTGCATATAAAGTAGGCCGTGTGAGGTATCAGGGGAAAGATTATGATCTGCTGAAAGTCATTTTTCTATATAAATATGTATATCATTAATGCATATGAAGTTATGAGACCGTGTGGTATGGTTGTCACTAAAATATGCTATGGGTTTGGGACGCGCCCAGATACTAGCTCTCCAGAGATAATGCCAAGGAAAGTAATCAACACCCAGGTGGGTGTCAAACAACCTATCAACAGCCATTGTCCTGCAAGAGAGCTACAATTCAATGACTCACCTGCATAAGGCTACACTCAGGTTGCCAACCTTCCAGGATTGGCCTGGAGTCTCCCGGAATTGGCATCAATCTCCCGGTGACTATTGAAAGCAATCTGGGCGAGTTTAGTAGGCTATTGTAAGAAAATGACATTATATCATGTTGTAGGGTGACCATATTTCCCTATGCTGAATAAGGGACAACTGGTAAAATTACTTATATTTAAGCGAGTCCAATGGCAATTGTACAAATGTTCAAATTAATATCAAGTTGACTGATCCCCTGTAATAAAGAAATACTGAGTAGCTAGATTCTCTTTAGTTACCTTCTTATCTTTATGGCTTTAGAGTTCACTCGGGAAGGGGTGACACACTCCTGTACACCTCTCTCACACAGCGGGGGTGACTGACCAACCTGACCCTCTGTGCCCAGTGGTCTCTGCCCTCCATGCCAGGCTGGGCTCCCCGGATGGACCCGCCTCTCCTGGTACCTGGCGCTGTGTCTTCCCGAGGCAACATGTGGGGGGGGCCATACAGGGTCACATACCCCTCCCCCCAGATTTCTGCCAGGGTTCACACCAGAATGTGGCCAGCAGCCGCCTTTCATCACTGTGCGGGAGGGGAGGGATGGGAGCTGCTTCCAGCCAAAGGAGAGGAAGGCGGGGAAGAGATGACTTGGCTTGTGTCTTTGCAGAGCTCATCTCTTCCCCCTGTGGCTGGAAGCAGCTTCTCTCTTCCAGCCTGCACAATGTCAAAAGGCAGCTAACACCTCCAGGCTGCTGCTGGCCACCAGCATAACCCAGCTGCCTCCTGTTCCCTGGCTAGAGCATGGGTAGGAAGGGGTTAAGCCCTAAGGATGCATTGTGCACCAGGGCCCAGGGAACCTGACTGCAGGGACTTCAGTGAACCCAGCCAGACACATGGCTCATCAGAGAAGGGTGCCTAGAGGATGGAGCAGCCCTTTGCTCCCTGGGGGCAGGACCTGGGGGGAAGGGCGGGAAAAGAAGGTGCTAAGCCCCTGCCCTGGGGGCTACTATGGAACCTGCAGGTTCAGGGCATGAATAGGCTGGAAATCCTTTTCCCCCGCCCTGCCCCTGCCATTCCAGAGCTTAGCTGAGGGGCAGAGAGGCTGCCCCGTGCCAGCGCTGTGCGGGGCTTTGGCACATGCAGGGCTTGGCTCCTCCTGGCCAGCGCCCCAGCCCACAGAATCTTGGGCTTTCCCAGGGTGCCTGCCCAGCCAGAGGCAGTGGGGGAAGGAAGGAGCCTGCCGGCCAGGTCGTTAGTGAGCTGAGAACTTCTACTAGGGGCTGGTTCTCTGAACTGTGCTGGGAGCGGGGCACGCCCTGCTGGGGGGATATGTAGGAGCAGCGGAGTTTCGGGGGGAGAGCAAAGGAGCAAAACAGGGAGAGGACAGTGAGAGGGGGAACACATAAAGAGCTGATGGGAGGGCAGCAGAGGCAAAACATAACTGGCTGCTACCCGGCACCTGCCCTCACTCATCAGTCACCACAGCTCACAGCGTGCAGCCAGTGCCATCCGGAAACGGGATGGGGGGCAGGCCCTGCTGGCTGAGAGCTAGCACACAGCGGGGGCTGAACTGACGGACCAACATTGGGGAGCGTCTGGCCATGTGCGTTGCATCTTCACCCCACCACCAGCCTTGCACACCCATCCCCATCGTCGGCCACTGGACCCCCCTTCACCGCTGGTGGGCAAGTGGCTGGCAAGCAGGGATCCAGCCAGCAGCAGGACCCATCAGTACTGATGCAGGGGGTGGGGAGACAGAAAATACAGGACAATTTGCCTGTTTTTAAGAAAAAGGACATCTGCAGGAGGGCTTTAAAATGGGACTTTCTCTTTAAAAATGGGACATCTGGTCACCCTATCACATTGGGGAGGGGGGAGGGAATTTCCCAGAATAGCTTCAATCAAAGAGTTGGCAACCCTAGACCACACGAGGGAAATTGCTCAACCTTGGCTGGGAACTAAGCAATGCCCACAAGACGTGCCTGGACTTGTGTTCTCCAACCATGGACTAAGGATATAAAATAGAACACGGGCCCCACGCTGGGCCTTTCTCCTTCCCCCACCTATGCTGCAAACAACAAAGACAGTCAAAATACTAAAGACTCCAACAGAGGAGACTGGCCCAGGTTTAAGGGATAACCTGTATATTAAGGACTGCAATATCCAGTAGGGTGAGAAAAACTGCTTAATCTAGATGTTGCCCAGTCTAATAGCGTTGAGAGTTTAGACTGCGTGCTTACATTTTCTTTTCTTTTGGTAACTAACTCTGACTTTTTGCCTATCACTTATTGTCACTTCAAATCTATCCTTTGTAATCAATAAACTTCTTTTACTGTTTATCTTTATTAGTGAGTTTGCCTAAAGTGTGTGGTAAATCTGCTCAGGTTTGCAAAGGCTTGTGTATAGCCACTTTCCATTGATGAAGTGGTGAACCAGTTAATAAATTTGCACTGCTCATCTTGAGCTGTGCAAGATGGTATGTTCCTGTGGTACAAGGCTGGGGGCTGGGAGGATTTGGCTAGTGCCTTTCTCTGTGTGATTCATGAGTGGCTCCGGAGCATTCATGCAATCTAGCTGGGTGTGGGGCTCCACATGTGGTTGTGCTGAGTGATCACAGCTCTGGAGGGGTTTGCTGCTTGTCACTAGCAAGGCATTGTGAGAGACAGCCCAGGCTGGAGAGAGTTAGGGGGCACAGCAGTCCCACAGTCCTAGGCTGTACCCTGGGGATCCTGTCACAAGATAAACTAAGGGTTTCATCTGATATGGTAAATTTTCTATTCCTAAAGTTTCACTGCACACCTATGCATCACTGATTTGACCTCTTCGGATATCCACTTAGAAATAGATTATTGCTTCCTAAAATGAGGTTCCTGTTCTGTGAGCCTTTAACTACATGATTTTATAGTACATAGATACTTGAACCTAGCCCTATAAGTGTCAGAATTTTACAGCCTTGTATTTGATATAGTGTGAACTACAATGATTGAGTATATCATTACAAAAGATTCTGTATCATAAATTGTAGCATGATATTATGGCCTGTAGCCACTTATTACATGAGATGTTAAATTCTAAAAAGACCAAATTACATCCCTGATGTAATTCCATCAGCTTCAGTGGAGTTGCATCAGGGATGTAATTTACAGTCACTAGCAAGCCCTAAATCATGTAAACTGCTGCATAGGAAGTATAATACATTACATGTTTAGATCTGGTTCATAGGCAAGTACCAAAAATATAAAATGCAAACAAGTTACATATACTATGAATAAAAAACCTATTCTTAAATATTTCACTGAAACACATTGTAAATTAGGAAAGGATAGAAGGCAGTCCAAAGATGAAAGAAAAAAGTGGTGGGCTAATGGCTATATTATTAATTTTACTATTCCATGTCCAGTGATCTCTATGGCAGAAGTGGTTCTTTTGATAGTGTAGCATGTCAGCAAAGACCCTGGATTAACAAGAAATGGCTCTTATTGTATGCCCAGCTATTATTTATTCTCCATATTATTTCATGCATATTATCATAGTTATAAATCATATAACAGTGTAACTACAGATTATTATACCCAACCTAACATTGCAAGGAAGCAGTAATAGTGAATGAGGACGGATGGAAGCACTCACTCCTCCTAACACTGATGTCTGGGATTGTTTGCATTTCGGTGCCGATTGAGTGTTAGGGGAGACGGATGCAAGGGGCGGAGGGGGTCCTATTGATTAAAATCGGGGTTAAAGCTTGAGGGGATCTTTTTGCGGGGGTTGGTGATGGTGACTCGGAGACGGCGCTGCAAGGGAAGGGCAGGCGGGCACTCCTGGCAGATACTGGGGATGCAGCAGGGGGCTTTCCCTTGCCCTCGGCAGACACAGCGGGCTGGGGACTCAATGGGAGGGTGGAGAGAAGGGGGCTGCAGAGCTCCCTGGCAGCCGCGGCAGGCAGGGATCACGTGTGCGGGCTGTCAGCCCGAGCGGGGGGTGGGGGCACTCAGCGGGGCTGGAAGGGGCGGGGCTGACACTACTCACCAGGCCGGCTGGGAGCGCACCGCAGCGGGCGAGCGCTGCCCGCCGCCCAGCCCGCTCCATGGCGTGGCCCTGCATCAGCCGCGTGTGCTGCCTGGCCCGCTTCTGGAGCCAGCTGGACAAGTCCGACCTCTCGGTGCCGCTCACCATCCACAGCTACTCCGACATCGAGGAGCCCGAGGAGGGGGCGAGCCCGGCGCGGGGCGGCCCCCGGCGGGGCGCGGCGGCGGACGGCCGCTCGCGGGCAGGCGGCGGACAGCTGCCGGCCGGGCCCCCCCCCTCGCAGGACAACCTGGCCATCAAGCGGTCGTGGAAGCGGGGGAGCCACAAGCGGGGCCCGGCGGCGCCCCCCGACAGCCAGCCCTTCGCCGCCGAGACCCAGTACCGGCAGGACTTCCGCGCCTGGCCGCTGCAGAAGCGAGACGCCTACCCCTGGGCCGGCGAGGGCAGGAGAGACGGGCCCCCCGCCCCGCCCAGGTCCGTGTACGTCCTGCCCGCCGGGGCCAGCGACCAGCGGCCGGAGGCCAGCAGCAGGCTGAGCTGCTCCCCGCCCGGCGCTGCCAACACCACCTCCTACAGGTAAGCTGGAGCGGGGCCAGTGTTCCGGGGGCTCCCTCCCGCCCCACACCCTCCCGGCAAGGGGGCTGCAGAACGGCTGTCGGGGAAACATGGGGGTCCGGAGAGTTTTCCAAGGTGGCCGGGGATTTAGGGTGCCCGGCTTGAAACCCCTAAGAGATGCTGTTCAGAAAGGGCTGATGATCATTACAAGGTGGCTCAAATCCGGCATCCGGAATCTCTAGTTGCTCTTGGAAATGTGCCATGAAAAATCTCAGGTGTTTTTTTAGTAATCTCCCCTCACATTCTTCCAGGCTTTGCCAGCCCTATGGGTGCTGGAACAGGGTGCTGGGGGTGCAGTACCACCCCTTGGCTTGAAGTGGTTTCCATCATATACAGGGTTTACAGTTTGGTTTAATGGCTCTCAGCACCCCCCACTATAAAAATTGTTCCAGCACCCCAGCCAGCCCTGCATTTATTTATTTATTTTGCAGTGCTAATGAGCACTGTCTTGAGGCAGTACAGTATGTGTAGTACGATCATCCATAACTGCAAGTCAAGTCACTGTGCGTATTTGATTTTGGCTTTTGCCAATGAATAACAGGAGTAAAAAAAGCACTAGAATAAACAGACGCAGAACTCATAATGCCAACTACAATTGCAATACCGTAAGTGCTGTACTGTAAAATACAATAGGACAGTGAGCATAACCAGGACCCATAGGTACCATCAACAAAATGGTTACACTGAACTACATTAGGATTATGACATCAACAAATGTTGGAATTGTGTAACCCCTGGGGCACTGCATTTACTGTGAATTTGGGGGCCACATGCTGTATCCCCAAAACATTTGTGAAACATGAATGTAATTGGCATATGTCTAAAAGGTGATATTTAAACTGTTAATATTTAAGCCATTAATATTTAAGTCAGGAAAGTTCACAATTATTTAAAATGATGTCACAAACCACCTATATTTACATGATTTTAAATGATTGTTTTATTTTCCTTTTGTCTTTCCTGAATTATTATAAACATTTATTTACTAGAACAAGAGATGAAACTGGCTACTTCTGAGTTCTGTTCTACTCTGGAGTTCTCTCTCCATGTCTATCCCTGGGTATATGAACCTTTAAAAATAATGTAGGTTATTAAATAATGTACCAAGTTCACTAGAATGGCGCTGAGGAACTGTTTCATGGCCTCAAATAATCACACATATGGCAGTTTTTAAACATGCCTTTTAGGTATATTGATAGAGCAATTAATCTTATTGTAACTGGGTAACAGGCATTTTTACATTTTTCACTGTGTTATTTACCCACCAGACATATCGCTTTCTGTTACAACCGATTAGATAAATATGCCATTAAATACCTTTAAGACAAAAATATTTGAATCCCGTGGAGTGATTATAGTCCAGCATGTGCATTTATATTGGTTACCTTATCACTCCATACTCTGGAGAGCTGTCACAATATAGATGTGGATATAAAAAAATTGTCTTTAACAAAAACTGTGCAGCAGTTGACCTTAATCATGCATCTTTTCTTGCTTATTAAAAACAGCCTAGCCTTATTAAAGCCTAGCTTATTAAAAAAAGCCTAGCACATAATATAGAAAAAAGGCCCTGCAAAATGACAATTGTTAATAGACAAAGGCAATTTGAAACAGAACAAAAAGTGCCTAAGACCAGCAAACACTATAAAATGACATAGGCAAGGTTGACCAATTAGAAACATCTTTAATTTCTGTTTTTTAAAATATCTTTCTGGTTATTCTATCTGACCCCAAAACCAAGGGAATAGTAAGCACTCACTACAATCACAGATTTCGCACTGTGTTTCCAGTTGTCAGTGCATTTGTACCTTTCACACCATCCTTCCATCTGACTGCTTCATTCTTGTGCAGGGCCCTCAAATAACATCCTCCAAATGCAGAAAAGCGTGTACATTTTAAGACTCAGTAGGTAGTCAGGGAGCAAGGGGGATAGACTAACCTGCAACCCAAAACAGCAATATTATAAGAAATCCATGTCTAGGAACTTCATGACAGCTGCAGTGATAGAGCACACTGCCCCAAAGCCATAGCCTCTTACAGTAGTAGTTGCATCCGTATGAAAACCTGTGAAATGTTTAAGCAGTTCTAGGGTTATTCACTAGAGATCAAATGGTACAAACAGACCTACCCATACATTAACCAGCACATTTGTTTACCAATATAGTCCTACAGCAAGTTTATATATCCTCTTATTAGTTTTACTCAGGGAAACACTGCTCAGCCTCCATCCTGCTACAATAATTTTCCCTATCTTCTCCAATTGTCATCTGCATAACAACTGATCACATTTTAAAGTCACTAGGTATAAGACATTCCGATCATATTAAAGATAGCTAAGTGCTTTCGAAGATAAATTATAGGAGTCACAGTAAATGACAGTAGGAGAGAGAATGAACGGTTGCTTGACAGCAGAAAGTTTACTAGTTTATGAATGTCTGGTTTTTAAAGTTAACAGGATTGGGCTTCATTAGCTTGGATGGGTCAATGACTAGTGGTCTAGTCTGATTGTTATACTCTGACTGGGGCAGTGTTTTTTATCAGTGATTGGTTGTAAAACCATGGTCGAAGCATGTCCAATCCATAGACAAATACACCTCTACCCCGATATAACGCTGTCCTTGGGAGCCAAAACATCTTACCGCGTTATAGGTGAAACCGCATTATATCGAACTTGCTTTGATCCGCCGGAGTGCGCAGCCCCGCCCCCCCGGAGCACTGCTTTACCGCGTCATATCCGAATTCATGTTATATCGGGTCGCGTTATATCAGGGTAGAGGTGTAGTGGAATCTCCTTCAAGCTTTGAAAAATGCCCCTTTTCTCCCAGTCAGGAGAGTCTGCATGGAATAGAGCAAGGGTGATCAAACTTACTGGCACTCTGAGCCACATATGACAATGTTCAGATGTCTGAGAGCGGGGGCACAGCTGCCGGGAGCTGGGGTTAGGGACTTCAGTCCCACTCCTGTTGAAGCCTTGAGCCCCAGCAGGTGTGCCCCGCAGGGCTGAAACCCCGAGATCCCCCTCCCCACTGGACAAAAGCCCCTACCCCAGCACCTCACTGCAAGGCAGAGGTCCTGAGCAGCCCCATCCCAGTCTGGTAGGGTGGAGAATGGGGGGGGGGAGAGGGCAGGGGAAGGGCTTGCAGGCTGCACTTTAACCATAAAAAAGCCGCATGTAGCTCACAAGCCACAGTTTGGCTACCCCTGGAATAGAGGAACCCCTCTGCCATACTGCCCATCCCCTGATGCTAGGTTATTTTCACAACCATGACTCTCCAGCCTCCTACACCACATACTTTTTATAGTCGTTTGAGGGCAGGTTGGTGGCCTTTTAACTCCTTCCCCTCTATTGTCTTCAGGGCATGGCTGGCAAGCCTCATTCCCAACTCCTGACCTCCAACATGGTCAGGTGGTCTCCTACATTTTCTTCTTTTAGGGAGGACGATAAGGTCAGGCTTGCTCCATCTTAGTTCAGAGGGTTAATTTTCATGGCAGCACCCCTCACCTGTTCCTCCATCCTGCTATAGTGGATCCCGCCTCCTGCTGGCTGCTCTTGCTTTACTGCGTTTTGTAGGCTCTGCCCAGGGAAGCCTGCCTAGTAGCTCATCCCAGTGGGTGAGGTTTCCTCTAGGCTACAGGAAGCCGATGACACTAGTGTTTTCGTAGTGAAGTATGAACAGCTCTGCCATAGCGACAGTGGGCTGAGTCAGAACATATTCCTTGTTTCTGCTGAATGGGGAAGCAGCTCGGTGACCTGGTCACCTGATGAAGACTGACCTTGTGGATTAGATGGCACTGGACCTTATCTTCCCCAAAGAGTTCCGGAAAGGTGAGTATTTCCTGCCCAAACATAGACAATGGGAGTGAGGGGGAACTGAGGATCACTAGGCCACCCATAGAAGAGGGGAAATTATGGGAAGAGCCAAGGATTGGAGGAGCCAGGGGAAAGTACAGGCCTGGCGTGGGAGGGATCAAAGGAGAGCCACTGACACTTCACAGGGAGGGGATTCTCTTTCCTGCTTGCCCAGGGAAATGGAGAGAAGAGGACTTTCTTCCTAGGCTCAGGGTAGGGTTTGTCTCTTGTCTCGTATTTGAAGGATGGGTTCCTGGCCAGGGTGTCTCTCTCCTCCTCGGCTTTGAAGATGGGGGTCTCTGAGCAAAGTTCTTCTCTCTCCTTCAGGGGCTGGAGATCTCAGACAGGAATAATCCCACTTCTCCCCCACTCAGAGAATAGGGCCCCTTTCCATAGGTCTCTTCTTTCTCCTCTTCCCCCCAACCCACAGTGAACACTGTTTTGAATCATCCCCATCATAGATGCTCTAGCACAACTCTGTACCAAACAAGGTCAAACTGAAACAGACTTCACAAGGCGAGCACAGATGGCTGCTGTAAAGTGAACAAGACAAAGTCAGTAACCAGCAACCATATTGCCATGGGGAGTGACCGTCAGCTCTCAGAAGCTGAAGGCAGCTGGCTGGGCGTGCTCAGTATTGAGAGAGAACCCCTCCCAAGGAAAGAAAAGTTGATTTGAACAGATACTGTAGAAGAGTTCAGATTCAGCTTGTTTTATTCCCTGTACTCAGTGTGCCCTGCATTTTCAGGTTGGTTTATTATTGTAAATTTTGAAATTTTAGTTATTTTTGAAGATTCTGAAACTTTGGCTTCACATTTCAATGGGACTTGTGGAATTTTCACTGTAGATTAGTTTTCATACTTTTTTCAAATATATGACAATAAACCTTCAGTAAATATGAAATATTCTACAGTTTGTTTTTTGTGCACCTGGTCGATGCTACTATTTCATCTCCTGAGGAACTTCACTCGGCAAATTCTGCTTCCATGTCTCTCCCCACATTTTTAGGAGCAGACTCTTACTGAGTACAGAAGGAAATTCAGCACCATACCAACACAGGCTGTATTCTTTTCCTTACAGTATGAACCAAGTCATCCTGACCTACTATTTTGCAGAACAAATCAACCAATGGAAACAATGATCAATGGAAAGGCCCAATCCAACTCAGACTGACTTCTGTGAGAGTCTTTCCATTGACTTCAATTGGAGCTGAATTAGGTCCCAAATGAACTCAAAATCAGATTGAACTTGCAGCATGTAGCTCAAGCCAGATCAATATAAACCACACAAAAAGGCAGGAGTGGGACATGCTCCAATTTTGAAAAGATCTTTGTGGCTACCACATCCTATTAGTCTACTCTTTCCACTGTTCCCCAGAGGTGACTTCCAGTTTAAAGAGGGTCCTTATTGTCACAGTAAAAGTACTTCCCCCACTGGCATTAAATCCACATTGACACAGTGGAGTCTTTCACACATCAGTTATTTTGTAATGTGGCATTTTGATTGCATTTTACAGGCATTTAAAGCAATGTGAATTTATTGTTTAGCTCCACAGTGTCCTGCAATGACAGAGGTTAGCAGCAGGAATGATTTGGAGTTTCAGGATTCTACCCAATATACGCATTACATTAGTCAGGTACTGGACTTCCCTCATCTTTTTAGTTTGGAAGGAACTCTCTATGTCAGGGAGGCCATGTGGTCCAGTGCCTAAGCTGTTGGCCTAGGAATCAGGAGACAAGAGTTCTAGTCCCAGTCCCAGTTTTGCTGTATGACCTTGGGCAAGTCATTTCGCCTCTCTGTGTCTATTCCCCATCTCATCTATTTACATTATAAACTCTTTGGAGCAGGGATTATCTCCATGTAAGTATAGTAACGAGCACATAGAGCCTCTTGGTGATACTGGCAGACAAAGAATAATCCACAGAAATCATGGGAACTAAATGTTCCATCATCCTGGAGTTGGTACTTATCTGCAAACTAGCATCACAGAGAAGATTCATGCATGGGAGGGCAGGGCTGTGTGGGATCCCAGTATCAGCATGTACTGTTGCCTATGTAAAGTGACTAGCACTGAGCAGGACCTGCCTTTTAATTTTTATATTTTTATCGTGGGAGAAAACAGAAATTATATGCAGAGAAGTAGAGTAATGAAAGGCTAAGCCTGATGCACTAATCACACATACATTAGGAATGTCAGAGTTGAAGGCCCTCGGGTATCTGAACCCCTGCCTTCTAATGTGGGAGTATTTAGAGTATTCTGTCGCCACATGGTCACACAGAACAGAGCAACATGACAAGCTCTTCAGCAAATGGGATGGAATAGAATGAAGAGGAAGGGCTTTTCTCTGTAACTATGGATGCATGGGGGGTAGCATATTGTTTGACTGACTATGCTATTCCCCTGCATTTGAATACTGCTCCTGCAGTATGGTGTAAACAAGGTGAACTGTGGGGGTTGTTTCATGTTAAATAGAAAATTTTCTTTTAAGTGGAAAAACACACACTGTGTGATCAAGACTGATAGCTGAGAAGCAGCATTAATGTAGGGGGGGGGGGGCGGATTTTAGCCTGATCAAGCAATACACATAAGAATATGAATAGTCCCATTATAATCAATGTTTAAAGTTAGTTTTACTTGCTTAAGTCCTCTGCTGGATGGGGCCATTAATACTAACAGCACAAAAGTGAGGGCTTCAAAGATGCAAGCTTTCCGGTGCTCTGTTGCAAGGGTTCTCAGACTGTGATCTGGAAAACCTTCCCAGCAGTCTAGGTGCACAGGATTTCAGATCACAGCAAGGCGCTGGGAGGGCAGATGGCCACAAGAGGATCTTTCTGTTACAAAGTGGTCTGCAGCATGGAAAGGTTGGAAAACTGGATTCTATTGCATGCTGTTGGGAGATCCCTTCCCCATTCTACACACAAAACTATGGCCTGGATTAGCCATGGGGGGATAAAAGAACCATTACAGAAACCAAACAGCAGGGGTCATCCACCCACATAGTCCTTTCATACAATCAACTGAGAGAGGTAATGTAGCTCCCCAGCAGCTAAATCCACATGCTGACCCAACATCCAAGAGTGAATTCAAGGAAACTACCTGGTAACCCGTGGGATGATGCTGTTGTGATAAAGGTAACCCTTCTCAACCACTTCTATATAACATACTTACATGGCCCCAGTTACCATAGTGTCTGAGTGCCTCACAATACCCCTGTGAAGGTGCTCAGATAGTACAGCTATGAGCAGGGCCGGCTCCAGGCACCAGCCCACCAAGCATGTGCTTGGGGCGGCACCTGGAGGGGGGCAGCGCGGTGCTCCGGCCCGAGAGCGGGGCCGTGACTGGGCTTGCCGCCCTCCCCGCGGCGCTCCGGCCGCCGGGGAGAGCGGATCCACAGCGGGCTTGCCGTCCTTCCCCGGCGCTCTGGCTGCCGGGGAGAGCGGAGCCCTGGCCAGGCTCTCCGCCCTCCTCCCAGCACTCCAGCCGGTCGGGGAGAGCGGGGCCCTGGCTGGGCTCGCCGCCCTCCCTCCGGCACTCCGGCCAGTCGGGGAGAGCGGGGCCCCGGACGGGTTCGCCGCCCTCCCCCCGGTGCTCCGGCTGGTCAGGGAAAGCAGGCCCGCGGCCGGGCTCGGCGCCCTCCCCTGCCGCGCTCCAGGGGGTGGGGGGGCGGGCGGCGGGAGGTTTTTTTGCCTGGGGCGGCAAAAAAGCCAGAGCCAGCCCTGGCTATGAGTGCAATATAAGAACCTATATGGAATAGATAGGGAAGTGCTATTATCCCCATTTTACAGATGGGAACTGAGACACAGTGAGGTTAACTGACATGATCTAGGTCACAACGATGTCTGTGGCTACCCAGGGACTTGAATTCAGGTCTCCTGAGTGTTAGGCTAGTGCCTCAACCACTGGACCATCCTTCCTTTATTGCCATCCACTTTTCTCTTCCTCCCACTATCGTCTTTCTCTGATATTCCTTTTCCTTCTTTCCCTTCACCTCTCCTTCTTCCCACCTCCCTTATCATTCCTCCTTTCTCTCTAGCCAACCTCCCTTCCTTAGGGTTAGATTTCTTTGAAGATTGCAGCTCTACGCTACAACCACTATAAGGCACCATGATATTTCTTACTGGAGCTGGACTGACATTCTATCCAGAAGAGGGCAGCGTTTAAGATGCTACCCAGAGTCCCAGCATATTATAGGTGGGTTTGCTACCACCACTGCCTATTATTAAGGTTGCCTGATACCTCCCATTATCCGACACTGTTTTCAGTTGCTTATACCTTGGTTATGGTTGCCAGAGTTTAACCATTTGGGCTGAAATTTTCCATGCTGGGTTTCTGCCTCTGGTTGATTTTTTTTTGGGGGGGGAATGTGTTAGCCAGACTGGTTCAGCCATTTCTGAGAATGAGGCTGGGGTAAATACATTGTTTTTTCAATGTTCCAAACATTCTTGCAACCTTTTCTTTGGAAAGTGCTAATGGCCCAATGCTTTGGAACAGGGACTTGAAATTAGGCAGGGAGATGGTCTTTTTTTTGGTCAGGGATGTGCTTTTTGCCAACCCTGTGAAAATCTACCCACAATTGGCCCAATTATAAGCCTTTGAAAAACTGAAGTTCACACATGCTTAGTAGAGAATTGCTAGAGTTTAGCAGCTGAAATCCCTGAAGATTCCCTCCTCACTGAGCATCCTCCAGCCTCTCATAGCTCCTAGGTCTGATCAGACTGCACATAGAGTGACTGAGCATGCTCCAACCTAGGGCTGGAAGGGCGAAGCCAGACGCTCACTGCAATAGCTGCTTCTATTTGCTCCAGGCTGGGGTGGGGCTGGGCATTAGAACTGAGAGCAGGGAGCCTGATCACACATGCTGTCAGTAACCCCCGGCTGACATCCTAGCAGTGTGGAGGAGGAAGCCATCTGAATTAAATGCAGAGGGGACAAAAGCTAGACCTAAGTAGTTGTAAGGCCGACTGGGGGAGTAGATTGGAACAAGGAGCATGGGGGCAGAGGCTGGCATGGGGGGTGGAGACTGGGACTGGGAGTCAGGGGGCTGAGACCAACTGTCTGGGTGAGCGGACTAGATCTGGGAGCAGGGGAGGGGAAGACTGGGACTGGCAGGGCAAGAAGACTGAGAACCAGTGGGGCAGAAGGGACAGGAAACAGATCTGACAAGGAACTGGGATGTGGGGGAAGATCTGGGCAAAGAAACTGGGGCAAGATGCTGAGAGAAATGTGGACCCTGAGATTGGTTGAGAGCCTCGGGAATGAATGGAGATGGGGAATGTGGATGTGGACAGGTGATTGGAAGCCAGCGAGAGAAAAAGAGACAGATCAGGGAGCAGAGGAAGGACCTGGGACTGGCTTGGCAAAGAGACTGGGGATGAGATGGGGGTTGGGCTGCAGGGACCTGGGAATGGCTAGGCAATAAGATTGGGAGCAGGAGATGAGGGGAGATTGAGAGTGACTAAGATGGAGAATCTGGAGGGTTGAGACTACAATTTATTGGGCAAGGAGACTGGGACTGACTAGGTGAGGAGAATGGGACTGGGACAAGGAGCCAGTGGGGGGCTAGAGACAGGACTGGGATAGATTGGAGGAGATGGGGTGAAGCTTGGGGGGAATGGGCAGAAGAATCTGTGCCGACTGGAGCACATTCCCATCCCCAGGCGTTGCTTGGGAAAGGAACCTAAGCCAACATCTGTGAAACCTACTGGCAAAGTATCTTCCCCCCTCTAATGCTGCTCCACGTAGAAGATAATCTACTATTGCTATCAGTTATTCTATTAGCTCCAGAGGCAGAGATATGTGCGGTTGATATGAAGGTTCCAAGCCTGCTGATAAACTGAATATCATCAGTATGTTGCCACATGATGGAATTTCTGGTTTTCAGTTTGCCTTTTTAAAAACCTAGCAAATTACACACAAAAAAGAACATTACTAAGGCTGCAAAGACAAACACTCAAAAGTTAGGAAATGCCAGAATTAAGGTAGTCCATGAAACCTTAATTTGACCCTCCTGGTGCATATGCATTCGGATACAGTTGAGACTCTAATCACTGCTCTACAGCCAAAATGCTTCTGAAATAAATGTAGTCAAACTTTACTAATTCTGGGTCACTGAGAACAAAAATGATGCTTAAAATTGTTGATTTCCTCTAGTTTTCAAAATATGCTATTGGGTCAGTATATACGACCCTTGACTTGGGAATGGCGGAGGATAAGTGAGTTGTAAAGGGAAGGGATCTCAATTTAAACCAGAAATGACTAAAATACACCTTTGACTGGATCTATGAATAAATCTATGACTGGGTTTGGACAGTACTTGCTTTTTAGGCAAAACAGTGAATGATGCAACCTGAAGCTGGTATTGCGTCATACATGATATGAATTGCATCATGTTATTCCTAGAAGTCATGGATGATGCAATCATAACGAAGCTTACATCACTCTGCTGAACAAATTGCCCTATATCAGCTCTAGAAATCATACAGTGTCGTGCTGTCTTATTTGTCAGTGTTTGATTTTTGCAAAGGGACACATTTCTGTTTAGCCAAAGTGAGCAGAGATGCCTCGTACTTGTGTGAACAGTGCAGATAACTTCTGCTATGTTTGTGGTGAAGTGACTTTTGCATCACAAAAGCGCAGTATAACCACTATGGTTAAGAAAGCGTATCACCTTTATTTTGGCTGCAAAATTGGAGATCAGGACAAGAGGTGGGTCCCACACATATGCTGCAGCACTTGTGCAACAAATCTTCGCCAGTGGTTGAACAGGAAAAGGAACTCTATGCCTTTTGCAGTGCCAATGATTTGGAGAGAGCCAACAGATCATACCAGCAATTGTTATTTCTACATGTTGCCTCCAGTTGGGAAAGGTGTGTCAAAGAAGAAAAAGTGGACTGTGCATTATCCAAACATTCCATCAGCTATACGCCCAGTACCCCACGGAGAAGGACTGCCGGTTCCTGATGCACCAGAATCATTCTCACTTGAGTCAGACGAGGAAGAGGATGAAACTTCTGGTCCTGAACCATCAATGTCACAGGACCCACATTTTCTCCCTTCCTCCTCCTCTGAACTACACCTCATAACACAAGGTGAACTGAATGACCTTGTCAGGGATTTGGAACTACCCAAGAGTAAGGCAGAGCTGTTGGGCTCCAGACTACAGCAGTGGAATCTCCTGGCAGGTGATGTTAGGGTTTCCATGTTCCGTGACCATCAAAAGGATCTTGTCCCATTCTTCTTCATGGAAGGTGATCTTGTAGCCTGCAACAACATCGATGGTGTGATGGCAGCCCTCAACATCGTTCACGATCCAGATGAGTGGAGACTGTTCATTGATTCATCGAAGACGAGTCTTAAAGCTGTTTTACTGCATAATGGCAATGTTTTGCCATCAATTCCAGTTGGTCATGCAGTCCATATGAAGGAAACCTATGACAACATGAAACAACTTTTGAGCTGCATAAACTAGGACCAACATCAGTGGCAGCTCTGTGGCGATTTGAAGGTTGTTGCTCTCTTGCTTGGTCTGCAGACTGGATACACAAAGTACTGCTGTTTTCTCTGCGAATGGGATAGTCGTGCAAGAGATTCCCACTACATCAAGAAAGATTGGCCACTCCGACAGTCATTGGAGCCTGGGAGGAAAAGGGTTCAGCATCCGCCACTTGTTGAATCAAGGAAGATTTTGTTACCACCCTTACACATCAAGCTGGGTCTGATGAAGAACTTTGTCAAGGCCATTGACAAAACACAAGCAGCTTCCAAGTACCTCTGTGGAAAATTTCCAAGGTTAAGTGAAGCTAAGATAAAGGAAGGTGTCTTTGTTGGTCCTCATATTCGTGAACTTCTTTGAGATGATGCATTTGACCATGCACTGCGTGGCAAGGAAAAGACGGCATGGAAAGCCTTCCAGTTAGTGGCAATACATTTTCTCGGAAACAACAAGGCAGACAACTACAGGTTGTTGGTGGAAAACCTTCTCAAGGCATACAAAAGCCTTGGTTGCAACATGTCACTAAAGATACATTTTTTTGCATTCTCATCTAAATTTTTTTCCCACCGAACTGCAGAGCAGTGAGCAACGAGCATGGCGAGCGATTTCACCAGGACATTGCAACAATGGAGAAACGCTATCAGGGCAAATGGAGCCCATCAATGCTTGCAGACTATTGCTGGACAGTGACAAGAGATGCTCCATTTAATGAATACAAGAGACAAGCCAAGAAGCGCCGAGTAGACACTGAATAGGACTAAACTATGTACAGAATAGTTTTTTGCCTTTTGTTTCATAATAAATTTGATTTATATAACCCTTTTGCTGATTTTTAAAGTGTTACATAAACAGGACAGGTGAAATATTATCATGTAAAGCAACCATAAACACATGAAAAGACATAGGTTTACAATTTATGATTAAAACTCTATCTACACAATATACATAGACATAAAATGTAAAAACTTAAATATCTTAGAAACAGTAGCCAATCAGTTGTTTTAATTGTCATATTTGAATTCAGCACATCAAAATACATAATAAATAGCACATTTTATCTCTGAAGCAGACGACTTCTCAAAAATTGTAGACCACTATTACATTGTCACATACATACTGTTTTTTCCACAGGATCCCTGCCTCTTTCAGTGCACTGGAAGGACCTGTTTTGCGGACGCATCAGGGTTGTGTAGTGAAGTGGACAGTTGTCTGTAGGACCTCATCTCATTTGTTGCAGCAGTTGGAAGGTATACACTGAGTGAGGCAGGGGATTTCAGGAAGAGAAAAGAGGGTCTCATAGTTAAGGCAGTTGAATGATGATGCGCTGGAGAACTGGATTCTTTCCCTGCTTCTGCCACAGAGTTCCTATGTGATGTTGGGCAAGTCACTTAAACCAGACTTTTCATAAGTGGTCACTAAGTGTGTGTTCCTTATTTTCTTGAGACTTGAGACCCTGGGGACTGATTTGTGGAAGTTCGGAGCACTCAAGAGATGCAACTGAAATAACTGGGAGCTCTGCTTTTAACATACAAAGGGCTATATAATACTCTGAAAAATCACATCCTAGATGTCACAGATTGGGCACTCAAAATTAGTGGACACTTTTCATCTCTCTGTGCCTCAGTTCACCATCTGTAAAATGGGGATAATCCCCCCCTCACTTCACAGGGGTGTTATGAAAATAAATAAATTAATGTTTGTGATGTTACAATAGTGATGAGTGCCATAGAAAAGTCTATGAGGGAATTAATACTTGAGTCATCAGAGCAGGGTTTGAATAGTGTGCAATAAATAAGGTCTGGGGCCACACATTGAACAATGAGCCAAAAACAAAATACTGAATAGCTATTCATTAAGTGAGCACCATCCATCCTTTGCACTGAATGAGGCAGGGTCCTGGGATTTATGTAAGTCTGGTCCAGCCTAGTCAATTATTTTTTGTCACGGTCCATATTTCCTGGTCAGGGTACAATCAAGGACCAGACTCCAGAGAAAACAATAAAAAACAATAATAATAATAAGTAAATAAAAAGCTTTCGGGGTCCATTCAAAAGCACCTGGGGTTCCAGATTTGGCCCACGGTCTGCCTGTTGACTACCCCGATCTCCTGTATATCACAGGCAACCCACACCACCCAGTAGCTGCACATTAAACCCAACAGCCAAAATGAGACCCGTGTTACAGCCCACAGGAGACTAGACTATTTTGTGCCCCAGGGAGAGAACAGGAGGGACCGAGGTATATCAGTGCCTGAGCCCCCCACAAAGGCAGGGGAGTGATTAAGTGAGCTATAGCCAGATAATCCTGGCAAATGACCTGTACTCCATGCTGCAGAAGGCGGCAAAAAAACCCTAAGGTCACTGCCAATCTGTCCTAGGGAAATATTCCAGGTCAACCCCACATAGGATGATCAGTTAGATCCTGACTATGTGAACAAGAACCAGCCAATCAAGCACCTGAGAGAGAGAATGCTTGGTGCCACTTCAGAGTACTGGCCCACTCCACCCAATGTCCTATGTCCAGCCTGATGCTTCAGAGGAAAATTTAAAAAACACTTTCTGGGTATATAGCGTCTGGTGGGAGGGACATCCCTTTCTGACCCCGGTAGGGTGACCAGATGTCCCAATTTTATAGGGACAATTCCGATATTTGGGGCTTTTTCTTATATAGGGTCCTATTACCCCCCACCACCTGTCCCAATTTTTCATACTTGCTGTCTGGTCATCCTAGACCCCGACAGGCAGCCAGCTAAAACCCTGAAGCATGAGCTTTTGGGAACATAAGACATAAACCAGAAGTGAGCCCTAGGCTTCTGAGCCCTGCCCCCATCATCACAAGCAACTTTGTCATACAGTCCCACTCGAACTTTTGAGTGTTCAACTTTGCAATCTTAGTAATGTTCTTTTAACATAGGTTTTTGTGTGTGTAATTAAGAGAGATTTTGGCAAGTCCCTTTGAATTTTACAGGTATTTGAATTAGCCTTGATAGGAAAGCATGTTAGCAAGTCTATAGTTTAGGAGTGCTCCTGGATTTCAGCAGCATCAAGGAGTAACATTTTCTATCACCACCAACGGGCTAGGAGACTGCGTCCAATCCTAACAGACAACAACCTGACCTCAGTTATACATGCCTTTGTCCACCTCCTGTCTGTACTGTAGCAATGCAGTGTACCTGGACGTGAAACCGTCAGCCTTTAGGAAATGCCAACTAGTACAGAATGTTGCAGCACGTCTCCTAAGCAACGCAGGCTACTGCCAGCACGTCAATCCCATCCTCTGCTCTCCACAGAGCGGAAGATCTTGGTCCTTATCTTCAAGATGCTCAATGGCCTGAAGCCAGCATATCACAAAGATCACCTAAGCTCCAGGGTGAAGACCATGGTCGCAGCTGTGCTGCTCAGGCACAATGGAATTTCCTATTTATACCATAAGGCAAAGCTCATCTGAGCAGAAAATAGAGCTCTCTCAGGGACCAGTTTGAGACTGTGGAATTAACTCCCCCCACCAGACATGAAGGACCATCACAGACCTCGCCGTCTTCCACTCCAAGTGCAAGGCGCACTTCTTTAACCTGCTGTTGCTAATATAAACACAGACCAGTGTGTACATTAACCCCCTACATAATTCTTCCTCTGGGGAGAAGATGAGAGAGAATGAACCACAGGTGACAGATGCTAATCATGTCACTTAGTGCTCTGCTGGAAGGCACTCAGATATTACATTGATGAGGCAGGGTAAGATCGTATGCAGAAGAGAACAGATATATTTCAACTATTTGAGAGTGTCACATTCTCCCATCTGGTATGATCTTTTCTCTTTGTTCCTTAGTTGAGCAATGCTAATTTTAATGCGACATTTGTGAATGACACTGGTAAATTATTCATGCCAAGTAACCAGTGAAACAAGAACAGTGTACCTGGCATACTACTGAAAACAAATGTAAACTGTGAATGGTGTAATAGGAATGTAATGTGTCAAATCTATGCTTCAGATGCTACAGAAAAGCAATGTTAAAAAAAGACAACCCCAACATTACAATAATAGAATCCATGCATAAAATATTTCAACGTTTTGTATTTACTTTTTTTTAAACCAGCAGTATTATTAAAAATGCTCTGCTCCCAAAAAGAGTGAAAACAAAAATAGACTTGACATATAGTTTTCACAGCATCAGTTTGTAAACCTTCAGGCAGTACATACAGTAGAGGATTAAAATACAGATATTGGCACTGTGTCTAAAAGCAGATGTGTAATTATAAATATCTAACATAGTATTTCAGTGGATTATTATACCTGATAAAGAAATTCCGTGATACCCTACATTTTGAGCAAATGGTAGAACCTTCCTATGTATCTCACAGATAAAGCCTGTTTATTATTTCAAAAACATATGGTGAAATCTTGCAGACTGTTTACTAAAAGTGCACTGGTATGCAGCCACTTCCCAGGGTGACTTTGCTGTGTCAGCTAGTGTTAAAAATTCTGTTGCATGGCCGCTAAATACACTGCTCACAAAGACAAGAAGGGATAATGAGCTATGCAGCAGGTATAGAAGTTGGCAGGTTCTCATCCTGGGAAATCCCTAAATGTAGGGGTTATTGAGTTTTCATTTGGCTTCATAACGGTCATCTCTTCCTTACTCGGTTCTCAAATCATTCCAAGTCCAACACGCAGCACTGAATTTCCAGTATGACACAGCTCCAAATCCCTGTTAGAATTATGCCCTGGCTGAGTCCTGCTATTCCTTCTGCCAGCAGGCCAGGTTAAGTGAAATGGGATTTGCCAGGTGAGAAAGGTGACAGCTTAGCCTTGGTGACAGCTGACTTCCAAAACTGCCCAGGACACAGTGAAGCTAGCTACTAATAATACCACTTCTTTGTGGGCTACAGACAACCTGCTTCCTAGCAGCATTAATGGCCAATCTTGCCTACACATAAAGCCATTTTGACAGCATATACTGTTCTACTGGATATGGAAGGGTTTGGACCAGATAAGTAAGAGGACCTAATCTAAGCCAAATATTGAAATACCAATGCAGAGATGATTTCACTCATCACTCCATCTCCCACCCCCCATCAGAACTTCATGACAGTAATAGGGGAAAAACTCAAATCCCTTTTTTCCAAAAGCAACCACCCCTTTCACACGAGCTATAAAAGGTCTACTAGGTGTTAGCACCATAGTCCTATGACTCAAGCTGTGCTTGTTCTATCCAGTAGGTGGCAGTGGTACGCACTAACCAGTTTATTGAAATATTTCTAATCAGGCTTAAAATTGGAATTCACACCAAGCCTTATGTAACCACAACAGTTTCTATTTACATTATATACTCTAGATCCCTCTCCGCTAGCCTATCTTATTGCCCTTTCAATCACCAGAGCGAGGTCCGTCTGTCCCAGAACAGAAGGATTCTATTTGAGGTTTCCTCCCTGGATGTAGGCCTTAGTCCATAGAGGGCCTTTCACCCCTTCAAAGTGTATTCAGGCCTCCCTCCATAGGCACCTCATGTACTAACATATCCTGACAGTACTAGATGAGTCTTGCAGATTCCCTTCCCACAATTTGTGCTAACCAAATTAAAGGATGAATGGAGGGATAATTGTGACAGATCTACCAGGGCCGGCTCTGACTTTTTTGCCGCCCCAGGCAAAAAAGCCTCCTGCCGCCCCCCCGTGGGGAGTGCGGCATGGGAGGGCAGCGAGCCCGGCCGCGGCCCCGCTCTCCCTGGCCGGCCAGGGAAGGGCGGTGAGCTCGCCGCGGCCCCACTCTCGCCGGCCGGTCAAAGCGCCAGGGGAAGGGCGGTGAGCCCGGCCGCGGTCCCGCTCTCCCCGGCTGGCCAGAGCGCCGGGGGAGGGCGGCAAGCCCGGCCGCGGCCCTGCTCTCCCCGGGTGAGCGCCGCCCCCCTCCAGGTGCCGCCCCAATCACATGCTTGGAGGGCTGGTGCCTGGAGCCGACCCCGAGATCTACAATCTGTCCAGAACACCTGTTGGATAACCATTTGGAAAAACACCAGACTGGTCTCCTGAAACTCCTTTGTGGAACAACCCTTAATTTCACTTCCTGACAGCAATTCAGATGTCAAGGAATGGCAGGGAGGCTGTTACATTTTACAGGTGAATCCAATTATTTGAAATGCTTCCATCAACTCAAGAGCCAGTTTTCTATCTCTAAACGCAAGTTTTTAGCAAAGCCTACAAATATGGTTTTGGGTCATTTCCATTTATAGAGCTCTGAATACCTCACCCTTATTCCAAAACAACAGAGAATAAAACTACTGATGTTAAAGCTGCTTCAATTCTAAGGCCCAGATCATCAGAGGTATTTAGGTGCCTAATTCCCATTGAAATCAATGGAAGTTGGGCACCTAAATGAGGATCTGTGCTTAAGTTACTGTCTCTGACACTGCTTCCTGCCTCCCCCATTATTGCTGTCACCGGTGTTTACTTTGCAGGTCTGGCTGGTAGTAGCCCCAGAAAGGTTGACACTTTATTAGAAAATACATTTCAGAGTCTATAGGTGATGAGCTGCACTTTATGCAGAATGCTGCACTCAGCAAAATTAGATGGTGCGACCATTATTTTGGTATTTGTGAATGGCTTGTTTGCCATGGCCCACTATCAGGGATTCTGAGTGTATGCTGGGGGGTTAAACACAAAAGAGTGAAGTGATAACACAGAATCAGCCTAACTTGGAGAGCACACACAATACAGGGACTGCTTTCACTACCTCCTTTCAAAAGCAGATGGCCAAGTAACCATTTAATGGCCATCCTCCTTGTAGAGCCTAACTAAAGCAGGTCAACAATTTTCAAATGTATTTAAAAAAGGAAAGGAAAGGGAAGGGTGCTTCAAAAAGTGTTTGCAAAATGTCCTTCCTTTTTTCCAACCAGCTCTAATCCTAGCTATGGAGGAGGCAGCCCGGTTCCTGGAAGCTGAGCATGCATTGTATGTTATACCCATTCCCCTACCCTTTGTGTGGTGTGTCTATTTCAATTGTAAATTCTTGGGGCAGGGACTGTCTACTAGTCTGTGATGGTGCAGTGCCAAGCACAATGAGTTGGGTCCCCGGCACTACTGTAATAAACATGACTATTAATAATATCCCTACGGATCACAAGAGATCACCTACCAGGAGGTCAGTGTTTCCAGTTTAATTTAGGAAAAAAAACCAACTAACAGACTAGAGGCTGCAGAGAGTGTGTGTCAACTGTCATATTGCAGTGGCTTAGCCAGTAGATTTCTGCTCTCTTGAGTGTGTCAATCAAACTTTGCTTGAGGAAACCCTGGTCTGGATTTGCAATCATTCATGCTAGATCAGGTAGTTCTACCGCAGGATAGCTCAGATAATTAGATGCAGGGCCGGCTCTAACTTTTTTCCCACCAAGCGAGGCAAAAAAAAAAAAAAAAAAGAGCGCTGCCGAAACACCCCCACTCCCGAGTGCTGCACCGCCGAAACAAAACAAAAAAAAACCTCAAGTGCCGCCCCGCCGAACCAAAAGAAAAAAAAACGAGCGCCCCCTGCCACCCCAAGATTGGCTGCCCCTTACAAGGTGCCGCCCCAAGCACGTGCTTGGTCGGCTGGTGCCTGGAGCCGGCCCTGATTACCAATGAGACAAGAATAGACTTGACAGAATTTGATTTTTATTTTTTATAGTTTTGATGTATAATATCCATGGGGTTTTTTTTTCTAAGCATTTTTTATTTTTATTGATTTAGCAATTTTGTGACATTATGGGTTTTAAGAATTTTTTTCTGAGTTTTATCTGATTTAAATGTTCACAGTTGTGGCAAATTATGTGGGTGTCAGACAAATATTTAATAACAGTAGATATTGAGTCTAAAAGTTAAAGCTTTATAACCATTAAAATATAAATTGTCAACATCACATATCAAAATATACAAGGTAAATACCCTCAAATGAAATGCTAATAAGTTCCAAAGCAGCATTTTTTTTTACTTTGCCGTTCTGTAAATTTTTATCATCATCTATGGAAATATTTTTTCATTGGTTTGTGTGCATACAGTGAAATCTACATTTAATGACCTATTTACCAATAAAATCTAATCTTTCCAAGCCTAGACATGAGCTACTCTTTTGTGAGTACAGTGAAACCAATTATTTTGCGGTACAGGGGAACCAGTTTATCATTGTCACTACACAAGCTTCTATTTCCTGTTTAGCTGACTGGTATAACAGGTGGCTGCATAGTGGAGAGACATGGATGGGAAAGAACAGACAGGCAAGCAGTGCAAATTAACTTTTATTTTCTTAGCACTGAAGCAAAAGATTCAGATTTAAAGAGCAGGAGTAAATGAAAACTCCTCAGCAATTCTCCTCTATTTGTTCCACATTCATCATCAAGCCAGAGCCAGCTCCAGCTTTTTTGCCACCCCAAGTGGCGAAAAAAAAAGAAAAAGTTGATTGAGCCGCCGCCGAAAGCGGAGCGATTGACCTGCCGTCGAAGTGCCGCTGAGGACTAGAAGTGGAGCGATTGAGTTGCTGCCGAAGTGCCGCCGAAGAAGAGCGGGACCGAAGGACCTGCCACCAAATTGCCACTGCAGACCGGGACGTGCCACCCCAGTAACATACGGAATGCTGCCCCAGGCACCTGCTTCCTTCATTGGTGCCTGGAGCTGGCCCTACATCAGGCAAAACTATTATTTTATTTTCTAGATATGGTGCTTTCCTAGCACTTGCCTTGTTCTTTTATATACTGTAGCGGAACATTTCCAGTCACTGAAACAGACTGATCACATGCGTTTCGTGCAGCTGGGCCTGTCAGTAGGTGGGCTGTTAAAGCATTGCACTCAGCTTGGTTTCAAACAGGACACTGCCATCTTGAAATCTAACCTAATGCAAAAAATAAATTACAAAGGTACAACAGCTGCTCACGCAAAGCACCCTGCTAATTGGTGTCTTTTTATATCCACATTTGCCTATTTTTAAAAATGTATTTCTTTTTCCTGTTCCTCTGGGGAAAACCCATAAGTACAACCACAGGAAAAAAAACAACCCACACATAGCTTTATCAATTGCACAAAGTAAATAAACTGAGAAAAGATAGAAACAATATTTTTACTTAGTCTCTCAGTTCTTCTAATCAGAGTGAATGTTTAGTTGTGTTTTAACCTGCATTGACTGACAGGACAGTAATCGCTAGCACACAAACGTTTGTTTCTCATCATGTTTACCCCTAGGCTGCACAACTAGTAACAAATGTATGTCCTGGAAGCTGAAAGTCAGACAGAATTTACTTTAAAAGGCAGCCAGGGAGGGAATGAGGGAGGGAATTTTTGGATCAACCACTGTTTGAGACTGGGCCATCTTAAAGCCAGTTGGACCTGTAAGAGAGAGATTCACCCAGGTCTCATGAAGACCTTTCCCACCAATGTGAGCAAAGGACATAGTCTGAAAATCCTGGTTCTAATTACAGAGGAAAACCCCTCTGGAGTCCGTTAAGTGTCTGAGCAATAGAAAAGCGCCAGGCATGGGATAGTTATTCTATTTTTTTGCTCACCTTTCTGATTTGATGGATGAAAACAGAATGTTGCCCAGATACCATCACATTGGCTTAGGTGTACAGACTGAGCGGCAAGTTATTTGGTTTCCAGCCAAACTGAGGATACCACCATGCAAAGCCATACTTCTTCAGAGATGCCAAATCAGCAGATGATTTATTATAAAGTAATGAGACAAACTTGATCCTGGAAAGAGGAGTCTCAGATACTTATTCAAAGCTGGGAATACACTGAGCCCCTTTTCTCTTCTATGGTGTAATGGCATAGGGCCATCATTAGGATAGATAGGTTAAGAATCAATGCAGTCTGTATCCTTAAGGCAAGTCAGCCTTATGTGAGACAACAGGTTCAAGTACTTGGAAACTATTGTGACATAATTAATGGTTAAGTAAGATCCCGTTGGTACTTTGCCCAGTATGTCCTCCCCTCTGGCTACAAAGCTGTACAGAGCTTGAATTCAGCTAGCCATTCACAAATGTTTGAGATTCCCTAGGGAAAGTTCTGTTTTGTTCTGGCTGTTCTTGGCTAATAGCATTTGTTTACGATACATATTTAAGCCTTCTATAGGGGATCTCTCCAGAGGTAACAAAGCACCAAATGCAGACCAACCACAGTCTAAGGCCTGGTCTACACTGGGGTGGGGGAGGGAATCGATCTAAGTTACGCAATTTCAGCTACGTGAATAACGTAGCTGAAGTTGACGTACTTAGATCGACTTACCGTGGTGTCTTCACCACGGTGAGTCGACTGCTGCCGCTCCCCCATCGACTCCACCTGCGCCTCTCGTGGTGGTGGAGTACAGGAGTCAACGGGAGAGTGCTTGGGGATCGATTTATCGTGTGTAGACTAGACACAATAAATCGATCCCCGCTGGATCGATCACTGCCCGCCGATCCAGCGGGTAGTGTAGACATACCCTTATAGGAGAACAGGCCATCCCAAACACACAGCCAGATATCATCGAAATATCTGCCACCAGGGCAGTCCTGTTAGGTAACTGGTGTTAAGGCTGTGGAAAAGAGGTGGAGTGGGTAATAGGTGCTAAAACAAGGCAAAAGCCCCAAATCCAGTCATCAAGACCAGACCAGTTGAAATAGATGACATATGCAGTGCACACTAAACTCGGGCTCTGACTCAGGTTTGAGCCCAAGCCCCAGTTCCATCCACACACAAATCAGTCTGACTCAGGTCAGCATGCACTCAGGACTCGGGTCCTAGGACCTTACTAGGAGGGTTGGTCAGAGCTTGAGTCTGTACCCAAGTCAGAAAGTCTGTGTAGTGCAGCATGGATGCATTAGCATGGCTGTGAGACATGGGTCCAGCAATTGGAAGCCTAAGTTTACAAGACAGTGTGGACACTCAAGCACGGGTTTGGAAACAGAGATTCCACAGACCTAGGTATGCCTTCCCTGGGAGGGAGTTGTATACCTCAGGATCCTCTATTGAATGAGACCCACTGCTGGTCCTGAACAGACTTAAGAACTCATTGCAGAGTTACCTCATCTGAATAACCGCCAGGCAATGAAATGTAGGATAATAAAGCACTGAAGTATCTTGGGCCCTAGAGGTTTATAGCATGCTGAGATTAGGAAAACATGCAGTGTTTTAAGACTGTGTCTAGATTTAAAAGTCTAGTGTAGACCAGGCAGTGTATATTTTAATCATATGCTTAGCTGAGCAAGATAAATCTACACATTCTAAAAACACACCTTTAAATCCTAATCTAGACAAAGTTTTAGCAATGTATTTTAACTATCAGTATGTTAAACAGCACTTCCCAACTAATATCAAAAGGGCAGTCATGTTGGAAAAAAAAAGAGTTGGCTGGTTGTGATCAAACCTAGGCTCCCTGCTAAAACACAGTCTATTCTCCAAGTCCAGACACAGCTTAAGACTCTGAACTGTAGCCTTTGCTGCAGTAGCAGTTAGCATAATTTTTGCTTATGACTGTTGTATTGATTTTGATAGAATAAATGGGCCCAGAGAGTCCATGACCATGTCATTGTACAACTTTAAATAGTTCAGCAAGGCTCAAGGTTTTGAGTACAGACATCTTGGCCTGCTTAATATTATGGCAAAAACCACTAAAAAATCCATGCCAAACTTTAGCAATGTATTGATCAGGACACACAAGGCAAGGGGTGATGAGCAGAATAGTCCATCCTCACGTTATTTTATTCACCAATCAGGCTTAATTTATGACCCGCCAATTTTTGGACCACTGATTTCCAGTTTCCCACTCCTTTGTTTACCAGGCACAATCTCAGCACAGTCCATGAGTTATATCAGTAGCCCTTTTCGTTTGGGCTAATTCAGTCTGTGTCCATGTTCATACCTTTTCCCATCACTGTTCATTGTTATGTAGTGTTCCAATCACCTATAAACCGTTAGCTGCCTTTCCACAGTTAGATGCACAATTGGGACAGGCCAGCGATCTCCCATTATTACAGCAGGGGACACACAGCAGACTCCCTTAATCCTATCCCAAACAAGCAGACACATTTGGCTACTTCTGCAGCCTCCAGAATGGCCTGAGAGCACTAGTTAACCCTGTGACAAAGGTGCAGAGGACCAAGGTGGAGGGCCAAGTTACTGGATAAGTCAGACACTGATAGCCACTTTTGATCACTGAAAGCAAGGTAGGGCAGCCTCTGCACCCATCTTACCAAACACAGCCATACTCCAGGCTCACACAATCTCTTCCTTCCTCTCCTTCAGTCTTAATGAGCCGAGCTTTCCAACCTCTCAGCCACATGAAAATATCAGCTGAATCATCAGATAGTCCATAATGGGGCAAAGAGGAGGTGCAGCTCTGACACATGAATAGGTAGAACACTGCACACTGGCAGATGTGACTGCAGCCAAGAGGGGTAAAATCAGATAAAGAAACATTAAGAAAATCATTCACTGAAAGCAAGTGAAACGCCATGGGGCTGAGGTCTAGAATCAAGATGCTCAGGGCATGAAAAACAATTTTTTGTCCAGGAGGAAATCAGCAAGCAGCTCTAAAAGGGAGCATGAAAACTCCAGCAAGTAGGTGCAGGATGAAACTAGTGCCGTCAGAGCTAGTCCGTCTAGGCTGTTTTATACCCTTCATTGAGCATCAGCTTTCTAAGGAATACAGCATGCAGAGCTGGCTTGAGAGTCTACTTTTATTAGGTGTTGGAGTAAAAATGGACGTAGCAGGCTGGTTTGATTTCACTGTGTTGGAAATTATAAGTAGGATGACCAGATAGCAAGTGTGAAAAATCAGAACAGAGGGGAGTCTTATATAAGACAAAGCCCCTAATTTTGAGATATCTGGTCACCCTAATTATAAGCAAGCAGTTCCCAAATTTGCCTTTTGTATGTATTTGCTCTCACGCTGAGCAGAGGTGCCTGCTGTCTGAACACTGCATTAATTCTGTATTCTGGGTCCTTTTGTTTTTACCAACTTGTTTCAGGCAGGAGTATCGTCCATGGACTGGAGCCAAGCCGTCAAAGCCCATAAAGACAAAGCAAGGCTTCATTATTCCAGAAGATCATTTTGTGCAAGAGACTAGCTACAGGGCAGATTTTAAGGTAATTATACTTTTTTACAAACCCTGGAGGCCTTTTGAAGAGACCCCAAAGAAAATTCCATACCCCTTACATATTACCAATGCATTGTGGTTAGAAACCAAACCATGACTTGAGCAAATGCTCTTCCCTCAATACACATCAGTCACCTCTTGTTTTCAGAGATACCTAGCAGAGGGTCTTCATAACTTTTAATTCAATGCTAAGGACAAGATTTTAAACTACATAGGAGTCAGGAAGTTCAAAATTATGGTTCCCACAGTAATCTTGACTCAGACATCTTCTTGGTCCGAAGTATTGTGTTACTGTATACAATCAATTTAATACCATCTGTACATGTGCAGTGTGGTCAAATTATGCTAACAATGATGTTAATTGTGTTATCTGTTAATGTTAGGGGATGCTGTGAAGCACATCTAACTTTGAACCTCCTGATTTGTGCATTTAAAATCTCAACCCTAACATTAACACTGCATTGTGTGCACAAACCTATGTTTGTAGGTATGCATGAGAGTGACTGTGGACACTGGGGCCACCACCAAATAAATAAATAAATAAATAGAACTGAGCAGCTATCGACAGAGATAGAGACTTCAGTCTACTGCAATATCAAGATACCTGTTCTAAGCAGGGAGTAAATATGCATAGAAGCTGGGATCCTAGAAGTGTTAGATTCCCTGAGCGTTTTCATCCTGTTTATAAGGCACTGTACTATGCTATATAACAAGCTTAAGCTTCCTTGCCGACAAAGCAATTTCAAGGGATGCTGAAAAACCTACAAGTAAATATTCTCTCTCTGTTCGGGACTTTTCCTAAGTCTCTCCTTAAACGTGCAAGGCAAACAGCATCCCACCAACTGAGAACGGATTACATGTGAGCAATACCCTACGCTGCAGCCTTCTGCAATGCTGAAGCTGCAAAGCTGGCCACAAGATGCACCATCGACCTTGAACAGTAGGTGGACATGGTCTAACCGGCAAGACAGCCTCAACACTGCTGCAAGGCAAACCCAAGCCGTCAACTTCCCCCTCTCCTGTTTGCTCTGAGGGGTATAGGAAGGTTTCCTCTGGTTTCTGTGGTGCGGCAAAATGGGAAGGACCAGTGATGCAGACTTATTAAAATGATACATTTTAAGGCTGGAATCCCTTCCATCTCACAGATGGGAGAAGATGAAGTTACTTTTTTCCTGTTCACCAAAAAGTCCTCCCTCCACGAAGCCTTGAGCTTAGAGAAGCCCCAACAACTAGAACTAGAATTAAAAGCCAAGGAGCTTGGAAAAAGAAATTTCAAACTTCAAAAATCTGCTCTGTGTTTTATTTCTGTAGGAGGCCTAGATCCATATTTCATCCATCGCTGTCGCATTCAAATACAACCAGCATTGGCCATAAACTTGAGACACTGGCCATACAGCAACAGCATGTAGAGAAATCTAAACCTGGCAGAGGTGGTAGGGGTGCCACGAAGCAGTGCGGCAGGGCTTACATCTATGTCTGCTCTTCTGCTGAGTCCCCTGGCACGGTGACATCTGATCATCTTAAACACAAAGTGGACCCAAGCAGATCTCTGTACGGCTCTCTCTCCCTTTCTGCCATTTGAGGAAGGGTAATTTGGGAAGCTAGGTGAAGAAATGGCTGTGCAACGTTGCAGAATCCAGCCCTGGCCACAGAATTGCTCTCCATCTTTGATTAAAAGTAAATAAATACATTTGTTTCTAGCCCTAATCATTACAAAGAAAGCCTTCCAACTGTGAACCCAATTAAATAACTGCAGTGGGGTCTCCCTGGTGGTGACTGTCCCATTCATCTCCAGGGGATGTGAACTTAGAAATCAAATGGGGGCAATTTAAATGTCAACACTTAACCATTTCACTGCGGATTACTTTAACAGGAACATACAGCTAATGTGCTTATCCTTTAATCGCAAATTGCCTTCTCCTTCTCCTTTCTGAGCCGCTAAACTTCCAGCTTGCTTCAGACAATCCCTGCAGTGCAGTTATATGTTTGCAGTACAAAATTCTGTAGCACATTGAAAATGACAAATGTAGGAACAGCATAAAATTGAATTTAATATCAAGTCCACACAAGGGACACGGTACTACTTGCATTATTCATTTTCATATTTAATTCAAGAGCAGCCTCCAGCCCTTTAAAAACTTACTTGAAGCTGCCACTGAATCTCCAGTCTGTTGCACTGGGGTGCTGCAGAATGAACAGGCATTTCAGCAGAATTTAGGTCAAATTGGACATGGGAGGACAAGGAGCCTGGACTACAGAATCTGTCAGAATAGCAGGTACATGGTACCACAGGAAGCACTGTCATCACAAGGGGCTGTGCTATCAATGATTGAGGGGAAAAGAGAAGAAAGCATTACGGCTGAGCACCACAGACTGTTGATTTTCCCTAGCAAGAGAGAAGAGAAGAGAACAGTGCACAATACGAAGGCTAAGATTTTCAAAGCCACCTGGAGGATTTGGACTTCCAGTTTCCACTAATTAGCTGATTCCATATCCCGATCCTTGCTGAATTAGACTACCTCGTGCTTTGCTGAGAACCCGATTGAAGCTGAAACAATTTACCAACTCCCAAAACATTTCATGGGAAGTTGAGCAGGCTTGAAAATATCTCAGCCTAAAATGTCAAATAAAGTTGTGTTAGCGTCAGTCCTGTTCTCAGCAAAGTACAAAGTGTTTCAATACAGCCAAACTTTTTTTGGAAGGGAGAAACAATGTCTGGGATGTGGTATCAGCAGTAGGACTCAAAGAGATTAAAGAAGAGCGAAAACAAGTGGATGTGGAATCCACAAAGAACTCTCCAAATGAATATCAGAGTAGTTTGCCTTGTTTGAGCCTTTCATAAACCAGAGTTAAAACTCATGGTGTGTTTGAACATTAAACTTTGGCCACAGCTTGTGTGATCCTCACCAGACATTATTACAAGAGTTGACATTCTTATGGAATGCAAAGATAAAGGGTCATAAGTTGCTAAACTGGAGAATTCTGGGCCTGCTGAAAGAGGAAAGAGATGGACAGAGACAGCAAGATTGTAGAGGGGGGAAAAGACCAGTTAGAATCTCCCTGCCTGCAAGCATAGGTTATAATACTCAAACAGAGCACAGAGCTGACCAAAATGTTGCAGTGAAACAAAAAAGAACTTCCAGTGCTTCCACGTGACCTATGGATGCCATGGGCTGCCGTGGAAGAGACCAGTTACAGACTCAAAACAGCACTTACTCCAGTCATAGGCGCCAACTGCATGGGTGCTCCAGGAAAAAAATTAGTGGGTGCTTAATACCCACCGGCAGTCAACTTCCCTCTCCCCCAGTGCCTCTCGCCCGCCGCGGCTATGCTGATCAACTCCCTCTCCCCCCCCCCCAGCGCCTCCTGCCTCCTGCAATGAGCTGTTCCACAGCATGCAGGAGGTGCTGGGAAGGAGGGGGAGGAGCGGGGCTGGGGCACACTCGGGGAAAGGGGTGGAGAAGGGGTGGGGGTGGGGCCTTGGGGAAAGGGGCAGAGCAAGGATGGGGTCGAGGGTGGAGCAGGAACAGGGTCAAGGGCAGAGCGGGGACGGGAAAAGGTGGGACAGGCTGGGGGCTTAGAGGAGGGGGAGGAGTAGGGGCAGGGCCTGGGACGGGGGGAGGGGGTGAGCACCCCCCGGTAGAGGGGAAGTCAGCATCAATAACTTCAGTTATTGATCTGAGGCAAAGATAAAATCTGAAACACATATGCATAGAGAGAAACCACCAAAGGCACAAAATATTGGCAGTAATGGCCCTGTCTCCCAGAACAGCAGAGTACAGAGGCTTTTCTATCATACCCAGCAAAGCAAACAGCATTACTGTGAGGAAAGCAATAGGTTGGCATGAAGATGCTGCTTGGAAACAGCTAGATCAGACAGAGTGAAGATACATTTTGAAGTCACTCATGTTTACTCAGCCATAGAAGACCTTTAAAAACCATTCAGGCTTTTCCTTTTGCCCAAGCCCCGGCTTGGTTACACGTGTGTGATTCGGTAACATAAGAACAGCCATATGGGGTCAAACTAATGGGTACATCTAGTCTACTGGCTTGTGCCAGATGCTTCAGAAAGAATTAACAGAACAGGGCAATTATTGAGTGATTCATCCCATCATCCAGTCCCAGCTTCTGGCAGTCAGAGGCTTAGGGACACCCAGAGAATGGGGTTGTGTCCCTGATCATCTTGGCTAACAGTTATAGAATCATAGAAGATTAGGGTTGGAAGAGACCTCAGGAGTTCATCTAGTCCAATCCCCTGCTCAAAACAGGACCAACCCCAACTAAATCATTGATGGCCCTATCCTCCATGAACTTGTCTAGCTCCTTTTTGAACCCAGTTATACTTTTGACCTTCACAATATCTCCTAGCAATGAGTTCCACAAGTTGTTTTACATTAACCTGTACGTAGGATTTAGCTAGGGTTTTCCAGCTGTTGATCTCCACAGTGGCTTTGTTTGTGATATTATTCTGTTCACCAACATTTAAGACTCATCCCCAGAGGAATGCGGGGGAAAAAAAAAAACAGATCAATAGCTAATTTCCTTTTTTCCATGTCCTGTTCTTATGGCCTTGCTCCTCTTCCTCACTCCTCCAGCAGTACTGTTAGAGTAATTAGGACCAAACAAAACTTACATAGCTGGCCTCAAGCATAACTATCTTCTGAAGCCTGGGCAGAAGACACAAGTAAAGACAATTCCATTTAAATTCAGTTAGTCTCTTATTATGCTAAGAGATAGGCTCTTTAGCTACCCTGCGTCAGTAGGTACCATTTGTTCACCACAGTGCTACACTTAGGGTGAAATCCTGGCTCCATTGAAGTCAATAGGAATTTTGCTCTGGAGTCATCTCTGCCATCTCTCTCACAGTCCCTACTTGAAGAGCATACAGAATATTCAGTATAGTTAACTTTTCTTCCTGAATGCTGCATGTGTGTGCCCAGATTGCAATACATACAGTACACTTGCTATTCCATAAAGCACTGAGCTCAGACATTTTTAGAGAGGTTTCTTGTTCGTGTCCTCCAAGCAGTTCAGACTTTGCACCATGCAGATCTCTCCTCCAGTCTCTTACTTTAATCAATCACTAGTCCCGTGGTGTCTTTGCCTTTATGTTTGTGTGAAACAAATGTTAGCAAGGATTTGTGAAAGGGTCAGCAGTTCACTCTGTGCACATTGACTGGGAATCCATTAGCAACCTGCCAGCAAGAATCACTCAAACATGCTCGTCTTGCTATTGTAGACCGCACCTCCAGTCCTACCTGCACCTTAACCTTTAACTGTGTTGAAGGACCCAGTTACAACGAAGCAGCCCATCCAAACTGTTCTGGTCTTGCAGTGTGGATCTGATTGAACGGATTTTTTACAGTGCCCTGGAACTGTGCTATAAAAATGGTTCAGTCTCATCTACAGTTCCAGACCAACCTGTGTCAGGGGACTATTGTATGACACTGTCCTCCAACGTGTTTTATTTTACAGTGGAGAGGAGACCAGACACATTTGGGCCAAGAACCCCCATGATTACTGTACCCAGAAGTGGTGCTAATGCATATTATTTCCCCCTTTAGATTCCAGAAGCGAAGACCAAGTTTTCCCCCAACCCTTCTGCGGTTTTCCAGGCTCCTTCCCGTATCCTCAACATGTGAACTTGGATCCGGTTCACGTTCAGGCAGCTTAAATGTGGGTTGTTTGTAAAAATGTCCTGCTATGCAACTTTCATGAAGGGTGTTAAGATCAAAGAGACAATATCAAAAGCAGCTACAGTGAGTAATGATATATGCATAATATCTGTGAATACACAAATCGCAAAGCACTTGATTTGGAACTGGCAAAACAGACTGCAAGGGATGACCTAGTTTTTGTAGAACCAGGCTCATTACTATGCCAGCTGGTATCACATTAAGAGATTGACTTTGGGCAGCAAAGACAGTATTGCAGATAATGCCCCTACACTTAGCTGCATTGGGGGGACGAAGGGGGGGGGGGAGAATCACAAATGGAAATAACTAAAGCCAGTGCTATCTAACAGACCTGTCTACAGTAGGTCAGTGAAAGAGTTGGTGAATGACCCAAGCTGACTTTTGAACTTGTTTTTATTTTTTTTTAAAGTTTGAAATAAACAAGCAAGCATCTCACACATACATTGAAATACTACACCAAATGGTGTAGCATCTGTGACTGGCATTGATTTCAGTGGTGTTTTAGAAGTCTTTTGGCATGATGATACTCTTTTTAAAAGAAAATCAGACAAAAAGTCACTGGGGCTTCATGGCTGAAAGCTGAATATTTCAAAGTTGGAAAGCCACCTTAGGTGGAGTTTGAATTTCTGAAGAATAAACAACAATAGCATGAGAGAGAATCAAGAAAGTCCTGTCAAACAACGCCTCAACTTGGCTCTTGGCTGACAGCAAACTCACTAGGTCAGCTCAGATAACTACTGTGGATTGTATGGGCCAGAAACTAAAATGTTTATGGATGTAATTTGTAATGGTCATGCTTAAAGTGTATGTATATAGCGTACGTGGATTTTGCATAATGGAATCTGAAGATTCTTTAATAAAAGGATATACTTAGACTTTTATTAAATGTTAACTCTTTGCTTATGCAAGATGAAAAATATATTGCCTTGAAAATCTTGAATTATTGCCTGTATATTGGTAATGCTAGTGCTAAAAATAACCAGAGATGAATGTTACATGGATACTCTATTTTAAAAAAAAAGTAGAATGTAAGTCATACCTTCATTTTTAAAGATGGACCATTTTAAATTTAATTATTCTAAAGATTACCTTTTTTAAAAGATAACTGATGTGGATTTAACTTTTACTCATTCTGTTTTAATAAACCATTTCCTATTGCTCGTTCATCAAGATTGTGATAAACTTAGAGTTTTTATCTAACGGGTTTATGCAATATAATTCATCTATTTCTAATTTAACATTTTTCCTAATTTTCTTCTGAAAATGTCACACAGAAAAAAGTTATAGTTTGTGTGTTAGAAATTTGTCTATTAGAATGAAAGGAATTGTTACCCTCAAACTTGAACAGTAATCAGTTATTCATTCATCTGTAATGAAAGTAACTTTGATAAAATGGGAAGTTACAGAAATTTTCTCTTAACCTTTTCCGAGCTCAAGTCAAAGGCTGGTTTAATGATCCTTTGGACTATACAAACACACTCACATTGCCAATCATCTCCGTAAAAGCGATTCTTGAACTGGGGACTGGTGGACTATATTTGAAATTTACCTAGAAGGTACAATATAGGGATTTAAGGGAGCCACTTCCATTAAAACTGGTATGATTGAGCCACTAAGACTCAACCATGAGTAAAGCTAATATGCCCATTAATGTGAGTTTCTTTGGGATGGGGGATGAAATTTCTTGCACTCTTCAGATTTTATGTTGGGACTTATTGTCTGATGAATTTGCAGTATTTAACATCAGTACTTGCAGAAAAAATCGATATTATATATTATTTATTTATTTATTGGGGTGGGGGGAGGAGAGAGAGAGAATCATAATTTTTTCTGGAAACTGATGGAAATATTCCAAACTGCACTAAATGTTTTGCATGTTAAATGTTTCTAAAGAAAAAAAATGTATAATCTGCTTGATTAATCTGTTTATAAAGTTTTTAACAGTTCAGTTTCAACAGTTCAGTTAATTTCACTCTTGGATTTTACTATTAGCAAAAAAACCCAACACATACTGCCTACTCAGTTTCTTTTCTTAATTTACTATATTTCTACAAAACAGTTGTAAACAAACTGGTAATACATGAAGCTTGTATTTTATCAAATGGACTGAAAGTTAATTTAATAAAATGTATTTTGGCTACTGGTTCTTTTTCTAATCTTAATTTTGATGTAAAACATAGCATTGCACATTGACCTTCAACAAAAAGATCTGTAACTATTTTTGTGTAGCTGTGTACTTAGACACACACTGGTCCACAAGACAGTCACACTAGGCTGTCTCCTAAATCACTCAAAACAAAGAGAGAAGTCCAAAATAATAGAACTGAGCTGCCTGCCTAGAACAACGACACTGAGGCTACATCTACACTACAGGGGGGAGTTGATTTAAGATACGCAAATTCAGCTACGTGAATAGCGTAGCTGAATTCGACATATCGCAGCCGACTTACCCCGCTGTGAGGACCGCAGCAAAATCGACCTCCGCGGCTTCCTGTCGACGGCGCTTACTCCCACCTCCGCTGGTGGAGTAAGAGTGTCCATTAGGGGATCGATTGTCGCGTCCCGATGGGACGTGATAAATCGATCCCCGAGAGGTTGATTTCTACCCGCCCATTCAGGCGGGTAGTGTAGACCTAGCCTGAGTATTAGACTGGTTGAGAGAGGTGGAATCACTCAGTCGATGTTATCATTGTCTTTGGATGCTGCAGTTTATCAGACTGGGAAAGATTAAAAAAAATCCTGCACCACATCATCAGAACCCCTCAGAAATCCTCAAGGGGAAAAGAAAGAAAAAAAAAAAAAGCCATCACAACTTACATGGGCAGTGGGAACAAAATCACCACTTTACAAATCACCCAAGAGCAACCTCACTGAAGTAGCACTAAGGACAAAAGTTATAATTTCTAGTAAGCAATATTCAGACTTAATTCTCTGCCCTTTTTGTAACTGCATTGAGCTAAAAATTGATCAGATGATTGTATATTTGTTTAAAAAAACACACACACAGCCTGGTTAGTTCAGACTCAAGTTCAATTATATTCAGGTAACATGTTCCCATGTAATTCAGTTGCTTTAGATACTTTATACCTCACAATATTTACTGGTGAATGAGCACTGGAATACTTGGCAGTTCAAACACTATGGGAATAGTAATAAGTTTAATTTTTTTTGCCAGTTTTGATTACCTTGAAAATTAGTTTTGTTAATGCAAATGTTGCAGATGCAGAGTTCAAAGTCAGAAGATGCAGAAGTTAAGATCCCCTGATGTCTGTTAATCTGCCTACATTGGCCATGGATACTAGTTTATTGCAGATATTTAACACAGTTCTAAAAATACTGCATATGTACAGCAAGACCAAGTCCACATGCAGTAGGAACATCACTTCTGCATTTTTTGACTTCTTTTAACTATGCAACCTTTACATCTTATTTATCAAGTTTCTTTGAAAAAGGAGAGAGGTGAAAGTCCCACCAACTTGCTATGAGGCACCACATTCACATTCACGTCAGCCATCTTAAGGTCCATATTGTTCCTCTCTGCACAGCTGCAGGAGATCTGGAGAGAGGGGAGAATTCAACCAGAGAGCAGAGAAGAGGCACCAGAATCCCTAGTCAGGGAAGTACTCAGGACCTGCAGAGTTTGGGGCTGAGGTGTGTGTGTGTGGCTCATGCCACTAGGAGAAGAACCCTGAACAGCCTCCGCTCCCCTCTCCCGATGGAACTATGTGTGGGAAAGTCCATGACTAGATCCTCATGGCTTTTTTCTCTCTCATGTCCTCTCCTAGGGCTATTTCTGCAGGAGGGCTCAATCTGGCTCAATGTCCCTAAGGTGTGTACACGCTTAAATCAAACACTGACAAATGTTCCACCCCTCCACTCCCTAGGGTTGCCAACTCTTCAGGATTGGCCTGGAGTCTCCAGGAATTAAAGATTAATCTTTAATTAAAGATTATGTCATGTGATGAAACAGCCAGGAATCCATCCCACCAAAATTGACAACCCTACTACCCCCACAAATGAGAGAGCACACGCACAAGCAGTGAATCCTAGCATAGCATCTCAGGATCAATGCAATTCTTTCCTGTGCATTCCCAGCTGATTTTTAATCATTCATAACAATCAACAGCCAACCAATTATTTCTCAAGCTTAGATGCAGACCTAAGGCTGCTGGCAGAACTATTTACATGTTCCAAGGCTGCAGCATTTGTATACTAGGTGTGTTGGGTAACAATCCTTTTCAAAAAGGAAAAACATTGAGCTGCAGAATTCGTGGCAGTTTATGGGATTTTCCTCAAATCTACTGGTGATCGTTTCAGAAAATGACGTATGTGAACACAGGATTATCCCTGAGATTGGTTTGCAGCCTCGGCTACAGCTTTGACAGCCAGAGATTCCTGCTGATAGGGAGAGGGTAGAAGGGGGCCCAGCCAGGGCCACCCCTCTGCCAGAACCACCCCTCTGCCAGAACCTTTCTGAACCCAGAATTGTGCAAGGAAGACACCCACCCCCCCACTCTGAGGGCACTAGGATCCAGGCAGCGCCCCCCACCACGTGCTTTTGGGGGAGAAGTGCAGAGAGGAGCCAGCCAGAAACTCCAGCTGGTAGGAATAGAAGCAGTGGGAGCTAGGACTTCTGGCCACTCTACACTGTTCTCTGCCCTTTGCTGCTTGCTCAACCCTCCTTCCTCTCTGCCTTTTTACCTCAGCTTCACTCCACAGCTGTCCTTCCTCCCTCGCTCTCTCCCCCTTACCTTCCCCTTTAGCAAATCCCCTACTAAGTAACACCCCTCCCCCCACTGCAAATAAATAAAATCACAAAACAAAAAGTTTGCTGCCACCACCACATTGTTCTCTCTACTTGTGTGTTCGACTCCTTCCCCCACCTGGTGTCTGTCCGGTCTAACTAGGCCATATTGTCTTCTTTCCTTGTACTATCCGGTCTGTCTGTATCCATCTATTGTCACTTAGACTGTCTGCCTTTTTGTTGCATTTGGGGTCCTGGCCTGTGGCTCCTAGCCACTGTGGTAATATAAATAATAGAAGATCTAGCTCTCTATCTCCCCCCACCCACCCATCCCAGCACCTTTTCCACACTAACTACAGAGTATCACATTCCCCGTAAGAAAAAAGCTGCTTAGTTTTATCTCACAGACCTTATGGTCTCACCTGCATCATGAAAGCACACTACCACATGGGAATTTTACAGTGGTCATTGCTTTATAATGGCAGCCAACACCCCCAAACTCTTACATAGGACACACCCACACTGGAACAAACTCTTGGATATTCTTCTGGGCCAGGCAGCATCCAGATCACAATGCACCTTTGAAAGGGCAAGCCTTTCCACTGAGCCCCAGAAGCATGCTGAAGGTCACCAAAATACAGCCTTACTGCATGCCCACAGAGGTACCCTGTATGAGAGGGCCCCACGTCTTTAGAAAAAGCAGAGGAAAACTTAACAGGCACTTCCCAGCTGGAGAAGGGGAAATGCAGCCAGTAGTCCCTTGCAAAATGGTTGCTTTGAGACTAGAGTAGCTAGTCTCTGCCCAATTTAAAGGGCCAGCCCAAGAACAGCATGCTGGGAAAAAATTCCTGTAAGAGGGAAAACTTTCACAGGAAGAACTAGGAGGGGGAGGGACTGCTTGTCTCTGTTCCCCTACTTGTCTTAGCAGGGTTCTTCCATGTGCACAGTCACTAATTGCTCTTGGGCTTTACACCTAAACCCTACTCCACTGAATGGTACATTTTGCTTTGAAGCCATTTGAGGTTCCATGTTCTCACAGACAGCAGAAGCTAGGGCAGCAGTTGCTGGCTAAGGGTGGGTGTGGAGGGAGACTCCTCCCCCCAGAGCAGGGCACCTCATGGTGCTTAGAATTGCCATGCATACTGGTGCCTGTAGAATGAGCCGCTGTGAGTTACCACCTGCTCACAGCCTAAAGCATAATCAACAGCAGAGCTAGTGGGGGACTCTCTGGGACATCCTTCCTACTTGAGGGACAGCCCACCAAGGAGGGGGAAAGCCAGGAGAAGAGAAAGAGGCTCTTTGAGAGGGGGTGGACAAAAGGGCAGAGGAAAGGGGGGAGCAAGGAGAGTGTGGCAAGGGGGACAAGGTGGAAGCAGGGGAGAGCAGGAGAGGATAAAGAGCGCTGTTTGTGAGAGGAGTGATGCAGGGGAGAGGACAAAAGGGGGCAGCTGTGCTGGTGTTATACATTATGCCACAATATCCAGATTATAAAGTCTTTACCTATAAAACTCGTGATAGTCTTTTCTCTCTGTGAATCATATTGCAAGAGTGGTTTATTTGAGTCACACAATAGTATCCCTTAAAAACAGATTTTATAGTTATGATCTATTATAATCCATGTCCTATATAGCATAATATGCAAGGAGGGATAGCTCAGTGGTTTGAACATTGGCCTGCTAAACCCAGAGTTGTGAGTTCAATCCTTGAGGGGGCCACTTAGGGATCTGGGGCAAAATCAAGTACTTGGTCCTGCTAGTGAAGGCAGGGGGCTGGACTTGATGACCTTCCAGCTCTATGAGATAAGTATATCACATTCTGCTGGCTTGTCACCCAACCTGTCTGGAGGTTGAAAGGTGTATTTCCATTTTCCAACACTGGCTCCACTGTTTTAGCCAGGAACATTTGCATTTCTGCATGTCTGAGACTTTCTTGCGTGTTCAGTTGTTTGATGGAACTCTGGTAACTTGATCTGATCACCTAAAAACTTGAGTAACATCTTAATGATCTTGGATGTAAAAAGATTTCCTTATAGCTAAATTACTTTCCCAATGTATTGTATGAGAATTTCTCATCTGACTAGCAACAGGATATGGGGCATATTAGGTTAACAGTTCATATTTTATCCATATAGGGCACCATTGTCAGGTAAGTTGATGGGATCAGTCCAGTTCATGGTTTTAGTGCAAATATCTGTATAAGAGGAGCCTTGTTTGCTTTCACAGCACAGATGGCAAGGACCAAACCGCCAGAGGAACTGAATTGCCCATGTTTGGAGGTGATCCTTCACATCAGGAAGGAGGCACACTGGGATAAGTACACTGCTGGTGCCTTGCTGTACCTGTTTTGTACCAAAACAAGGGACTTATTTCTCAAGGGCTAGCAATCTAGCACCCTTTGCAAGCAGCAGTCACTTTAAGGGGTTGGGGTAAAGCATCAATGAGAAGTCGGCGTAATGATTCCATTGCAATGTCAGGCCCTTGCCACCTGGGATATTCAGTGCTGTGAATATCACATACAAATGCAGCCAGATGGCTGTTGTTTGGGAAAGACCTTCCTTGCTGGAAGGGATGGTAATAATAGAAAATCAGAAAAACGTGATAAATACAAACATGTGGTAAGTGTTCTGCATGAATGCATTTTCCATCTTCTACAACTGAGGGTTTATTTCCTGTAAATATGTTTAAAAGTATGTCAATCAGCATGTGGGAAGGCTTTAGCGAAAATATTCCTAGTGTGTTAACAACAGAGATTGGTAACCTGACAATTTTGCCCATTTGTTGGTTAGTCTTCCAGGGCCCGATTCTCATTTACACTAAAGACTCTACTATAAATGAGAATCAGGACTTCAGTATTCTGAAAGACAGTACAAGGCTCTCATCTTCTGAACTACTTGATGGACAATTTTTACCATTCCTGTCAAGAAAACTGATAAATAACCTGCTCAAAGCCAGTTTGATTTCTTCCTTTCTCATTCAACTTTCACTCATTTCTAAGGGCAAATAAGTCTGCTGCTGTTTGCACGGGCACATCAAGGGTAGCTTAAACCTTCCACGGGATAGCTTAAACTTTTTTTGCTCAGTTTCTGGCTCCCTCTTTCAAAAGAATGAAACCTTCATAATAAGCCATAAAAAAAGACCCTCAGAGGCAAAAACTACCTTTTGCTTTGGCCAAGTTTAACAACTGTCAGGTTTTCTGCAGAGCCAACAAAAGATAAAATTCCCGTTTTGCTTCAGGGACAAAGGAGTTTGTCTCTTTTTGCACACCTGTTTTATGTGACATGCAGTGCAATGGTGTATGCCGCAGAATGACCGTTTAGAAAAACTGTATTCGGGTGACAGTTGAAAGTCAGACAATGTCATCACAACTAATAAAAGAATTTATTGTAAACTTATGTATATTACACAATTTTACATTATAATACAGAATGTGGAGGATTTAAACACTCAACATTTCAAATATGGACAATGTTTGTAAGGAGATCTTTGACTGACATTAAGACTTTTTAAAAAGCCACAGAGCATATAGGGGAATATTTAGAAATATTCCAATTTCTTTCACACTTCACTTGGTTTACCAATTTTTACAGCCTCCCCCTTGTTCTGTGACATAACTTTCTTCCCTTCAATTCTGATGGAACAGATTATCTTCTCATGAAGAAATGTCTCCCACCACTCTTGAAAATTCAAAGACCTTCTTGCAAAAATGTCCTACATTTGGACTACTAAACAAATATTATTGGTAGCTGCTTTTGGTTTCAACGGATAGCTTGTTCTTAGCAAATTTCATGTTGGATTATTCTCCTAGGGGTAACTATATTAACCTGGTTTGCTTAGAAATGAATCAAGAGACTCAATCATTGATTGTAGCTCCTTCAAACTACTACAGAATAGATGCCTTGGTTTAGGGGACTTTTTAGAACTCAAATGCTGAACACTTCATTCTCTAGTGTTACAGAAAATCATGTGGTTCAAGCAGTTGGGGCAAGATTTTGGATGGCAGGTGCCCAAAGATGGGCTCCTACATCCATAGGAGCTGCTGGGTGCTCAGCAGTTTTGAAAACCAGTCAACCAATGAATAATTTAGTACTAAGGGACGGAAGTGCACGTGTCGCTCCAGAATACCAATGCACTGGCTGCCCAAAAGGGCAACTAACTGCCACATAGGGAAGAAGGTTTAAGCAGCCTGGGATGGGACTACAGAGCCTAACTTACAAATTGTGTGCAGGTGTATCTAAAAGGTGTAGGAGGCTTGACTTCCCTACAGCCTGCAAATAAAACATCAAGGATAAGAGGCTGCCAGGCCCCAACAGGGAAGCTAAGATAGGGCCTGATGTTCCTAAATTAAACTGATTCCCCTCCACTCTCAGTGCTGGCCCAGTCACTGTTCTCTAGCAAGAGTCCCCACAGCAAGAGTACTTCAGACTATTGTAGAGCAAGGGCCAGATTGTGCAGCTGTTCCTCAAGCCAGCGAGTGCTCTCTCATGCAAGTGATCTTGCTGGGTGCTCACCAGCACAAGTAAGAATTCCACAGTTGGGCCCCAGAGTGTTTAAAACATCCACTCCAATGCCATCAAAGCTCTTCATCTCAGAGCCCAACTCAAATTCCCTCTCATCAGTCCCATTTTCAATGTTAAGGGCAAGCTGAGTAGCACTGTACTTCAGTCCTGTTGATTTCAATGGGGCTATCTGCAGATGAAGGCTCTCTTTGCGGTGGGCATCAATGGCCGATTCTGGCCTGAGGAGGATAGTGTCAAGGGTCTATAGTTTAAAAACTAATTTAATTTTATTCTGGTTTGTAACTGGTTCCTTGAAAGCCTGAAACGACCTTTCTTCAGCTGAATCACTCTCCCTGGAGCATGCACATAGTTGTGTTTAACTACAGAGCTCCTGGCATCAAGTTTATTAATTTTCTAGTGAAGAAAGCACGCAAGAATTAGTTTTGAAATACACCCTGTTCCCCAACAAAATAAGCTTATTTAGCACTTCTAAAATGCTTTACACTTTGAAATTGCAGTACAAATATTAATTAGGCCTCAGAACACCCCTATGAGATAGGTATCCTTATTCCTAATTTTGCATATGGGGAAACTGAGGCACTGAGCAGTGACGCAACTTCCTCCAGCCAAGCAGCAAATCAAGTGACCCAGATGGGACCAGAACTCAGGAGTCCCCAGCTCTCAGGCCCTCATTCAACCTATTACGTGGTACTGCCTCAAAAGACAAGGACTTTGAAAGCCTGGTAAAGTAATAGTCAAATTTTGGGCCCCCCAACATTGACAGCATGTTTACAATATTGCCAAATACATATCAGGAAGATTTTTATATTGCCGGTTAGACCTTCTTACGTCAATTAGCATTAGCAAGGCTGCAGTGTGCCCTTCAGATGTGGCATTCACAAGAAGGAGAACATGGCAATATCTAAGGCAGGTGAGTGGTGGGACCGGAAGTAAAGGTTCTACCCACAGCCATGGTATCAGATGCTGCCATGTCCAAAGTATCTGTGTTTTCCCCAATCCTACTGGGCATCTTTCTGCTACACAGAGTTTAAACCAAAGCTTTGTTGCTGTCAGTTCCTCACAATCTGTGAGGATCATCGACTACTGTTTTCCAAAGATTTAAACAAGTATTACAGAGCTAGTGGCTTGCTCTCCAGCTCAGTAATCGGGATTCTTCCAGCAGCCAAGGTCAATACTTTCTAGGCAAGCAAAGGATCTCGCCAATTAACGCCCAGAAATCTTGACACAATCCTCTGTGAAATGAGCCACGCATCCACGTCACTTTAGTTTTCCCCTCACATAGGTCACATGCTCAGTCTCTTTAAATTTGACGTTATTCACTCATCTTGGCCATGCCCCCAACCTACCATCACTGGGATGTCTGAGGTGCTCACTCAGTCCCTCCTAAAGGAAGGAAATATTTGTTACCATACAGTTAGCTGTATGGTTGGACCTGCTGGGTAACAGGAGTCATGTTCGTGGTGTTCAACTCTATCTGCACAAGTCGCTCACCACAAGCATCAGCCTCCAAACAAACCAACTTCCAAAGCTACCTATTGCTTTGCATGTATTCGCAACACTTTGGGCAAATGGTCTCCAATGGCCCCCCAGCTCACAGCAAAACCTGTACTGGTCTGTGGATTGCCTCAAAGGGAGCTGAAGTGCTAAAGAATCATTTCCATCTTAAAAATGCATCACCTCAGCAAGCTATCCAGTCATCAGTTGGAGAAGGCCTATTTTGCTGCCAAGTCTTTTTCAGCTAGCAACTGAATGCAAACTGACAAAGTTCACTCATCCATTTACTGAGTAAACAACACTGCAATCTAACAACTTGATTTGGAACAGAGCATCATTTTGTTGCATTAAGGTGCATCTTTAATTGGAGGTAACAATCTAGTAGCCCAACATTATAAAATGTATATAATAGCGTCCTACAGAGACAGTGGACTTGTCATTAAATACTTTACTCTTCAATCCATTGTTACTACAGCATCTTCAGGTTATTTCACTGTTCCTCATTTAATATCCTCATATGTTTGTTTGTGAGGAAATCAAGAAAGGGAATATTGCAGATGGCTTGGTGAATATTCATCACTGTGATCTCTCTTGGAATCCTGCAGAGAACAAATCAAAGAAACTATTACAGTATGCAAAAAGCCAACTCTCTCTGAAGTGCCAGGCCAATAAATTTACTAATGGGGGGAAAAGCCAAAAAATGATAATAGTGTTACAGTTACAGAGACAAGGTATTAAAATGCCCTAGCACAAAATGGATTCTATCAGAAAATTTGGAGGAATACTCCTTGAGTATAAGCATGTGAAAATTAAAGGGAAGTGCTGAAGTATCAGTTTTGTGGAACTGGGAGTATTTTAATTAAGCCATTTGCTTGCACATATTAAACACTAAGGTTCCCCCCCCCCATTTCAAGTTCTGCTAGAACACCATGAAGGCAGTGTGAAGAAGTCTCTAAATCAACTAAACAAAAGGAGAATAGTGTTTGGATCAGGAGTTACTGTAAGAACTACTTGATTCCCATGCTACTAAGTAGGCTACTGGGGTCTTGTCAGGCCACTGGCAGAGCATTTGTAGGTCAACTTGTTTTGATCAGCGTGGAGAATATTCCACATCCATCCCAGAACCATGAAGACAGCCGCCTCCCCCTTAATTTTCACCTGTAAGTCCTTGCGTTACAGCAATCCTTCCAAACGGGATCTAGAGAGGACTTAGGAGTCAGTCACTGCTGCCCCTCACTTGGCTCAAGGGCAAAAAGCAGCACTTTGCTCATTCTCCCTCCCCGACTGACTGAGGATGAATTTGCTGCTTCTACAGAAAACTCGAACCCCTTCCAGCCCAGGAACCATGAGAATGGAATGCCAACAGTTGTAAAACTGAAGTGCTTCTGGTGAAAATACTGGGCCAACACTTAGAGTCTAAGCTGATCACTTTAAAGTTAGTTTTCAGGCGACTAATAACACTGGTCTACAATTTTTGAGAAGTCGTCTGCTTCAGAGATAAAATGTACTATTTATTATGTATTTTGATGTGCTGAATTCAAATATGACAATTAACACAATTGATTGGCTACTGTTTCTAAGATATTTAAGTTTTTACATTTTATGTCTATGTATATTGTGTAGATAGTAGAGTTTTAATCATAAATTGTAAAGCTAGGTCTTTTCATGTGTTTATGGTTGCTTTACAGGATAATATTTCACCTGTCCTGTTTATGTAACACTTTAAAAATCAGCAAAAGGGTTATATAAATCAAATTTATTATGAAACAAAAGGCAAAAAACTATTCTGTACATAGCTTAGTCCTATTCAGTGTCTACTCGGCGCTTCTTGGCTTGTCTCTTGTATTCATTAAATGGAGCATCTCTTGTCACAGTCCAGCAATAGTCTGCAAGCATTGATGGGCTCCATTTGCCCTGATAGCGTTTCTCCATTGTTGCAATCTCCTGGTGAAATCGCTCGCCGTGCTCGTCACTCACTGCTCCGCAGTTTGGTGGAAAAAAAATCTAGATGAGAGTGCAAAAAAATGTATCTTTAGTGACATGTTGCAACCAAGGCTTTTGTATGCCTTGAGAAGGTTTTCCACCAACAACCTGTAGTTGTCTGCCTTGTTATTTCCGAAAAAATTTATTGCCACTAACTGGAAGGCTTTCCATGCCGTCTTTTCCTTGCCACGCAGTGCATGGTCAAATGCATCATCTCGAAGAAGTTCACGAATCTGAGGACCAACAAAGACACCTTCCTTTATCTTAGCTTCACTTAACCTTGGAAATTTTCCAGGGAGGTACTTGAAAGCTGCTTGAGTTTTGTCAATGGCCTTGACAAAGTTCTTCATCAGACCCAGCTTGATGTGTAAGGGTGGTAACAAAATCTTCCTTGATTCAACAAGTGGTGGATGCTGAACACTTTTCCTCCCAGGCTCCAATGACTGTCGGAGTGGCCAATCTTTCTTGATGTAGTGGGAATCTCTTGCACGATTATCCCATCCGCAGAGAAAACAGCAGTACTTTGTGTATCCAGTCTGCAGACCAAGCAAGAGAGCAACAACCTTCAAATCGCCAAAGCTGCCACTGATGTTGGTCATAGTTTATGCACCTCAAAAATTGTTTCATGTTGTCATAGGTTTCCTTCATATGGACTGCATGACCAACTGGAATTGATGGCAAAACATTGCCATTATGCAGTAAAACAGCTTTAAGACTCGTCTTCGATGAATCAATGAACAGTCTCCACTCATCTGGATTGTGAACGATGTTGAGGGCTGCCATCACACCATCGATGTTGTTTGCAGGCTACAAGATCACCTTCCATGAAGAATGGGACAAGATCCTTTTGATGGTCACGGAACATGGAAACCCTAACATCACCTGCCAGGAGATTCCACTGCTGTAGTCTGGAGCCCAACAGCTCTGCCTTACTCTTGGGTAGTTCCAAATCCCTGACTAGGTCATTCAGTTCACCTTGTGTTATGAGGTGTGGTTCAGAGAAGGAGGATGGGAGAAAATGTGGGTCCTGTGACGTTGATGGTTCAGGACCAGAAGTTTCATCCTCTTCCTCGTCTGACTCAAGTGAGAATGATTCTCGTGCATCAGGAACCGCCAGTCCTTCTCCGTGGGGTATTGGGCGTATAGCTGATGGAATGTTTGGATAATGCACAGTCCACTTTTTCTTCTTTGACACACCTTTCCCAACTGGAGGCACCATGCAGAAGTAACAATTGCTGGTATGATCTGTTGGCTCTCTCCAAATCATTGGCACTGCAAAAGACATAGATTTCCTTTTCCTGTTCAACCACTGGCAAAGATTTGGTGCACAAGTGTTGCAGCATATGTGTGGGGCCCACCTCTTGTCCTGATCTCCAATTTTGCAGCCAAAATAAAGGTGATAGGCTCTCTTAACCATAGTGGTTATACTGCGGTTTTGTGATGCAAAAGTCACTTCACCACAAACATAGCAGAAGTTATCTGCACTGTTCACACAAGTACGAGGCATCTCTGCTCACTTTGGCTAAACAGAAATGTGTCCCTTTGCAAAAATCAAACACTGACAAATAAGAGAGCACGACACTATGATTTCTAGAGCTGATATAGGGCAATTTGTTCAGCAGAGTGATGTAAGCTTCGTTATGATTGCATCATCCATGACTTCTAGGAATAACATGATGTAATTCATATCATGTATGACGCAATACCAGCTTCAGATTGCATCATTCATTGTTTTGCCTAAAAAGCAAGTACTGTCCAAACCCAGTCATAGATTTATTAATAGATCCAGTCAAAGATGTATTTTAGTCATTTCTGGTTTAAATTGAGATCCCTTCCCTTTATAACTCACTTATCCTCCGCAATTCCCAAGTCAAGGGTCGTATATACTGACCCAATTGCAGATCTTGAAAACTAGAGCCAATCAACAATTTTAAGCATCATTTTCATTCTCAATGACCCAGAATTAGTAAAGTTTGACTACATTTATTTCAGAAGCATTCTGGCTGTAGAGCAGTGTAACTTTACATCATCATATGTACTGGTTAGCTTTAAAGGAAGACAGCCTTCAATGGAAGTGGTACCCGTTACAGAAACCAGCAATGGAGTGAAGAGTTTTGTTCAGTAATTCTTGTAGTGATAAACTGTTTATAATTTTATTTTATTAACAAAAGGTAATGGACATCCTGCAAAACCAAAAGTGTGCATGCTATAAGACAAAGGAAAGCACAGGTCCTCTATGTAGCGGGGAAGGAGAGCTAATAATTGAGGACATCAAGAAGGATGAGGTATTTAATGCCTATTTTGCTTCAGTCTAAAAAGGTTAACGGTGACCTGTTACTCAACACAATTAATATTAACAACAAAGGAGAAGGAACACAAGTCAAAATAGGGAAAGAATAAAGGTTAAAGAATATTTAGATAAGTTAGATGTAGTCAAGTCGCCAGGGCCTGAAGAAATTCATCCAGGGTACTTAAGGAACGAGCTGAAGCAATCTCGGAACAGTTAGCAATGATCTCGGAGAACTCACAGAGGATGGGTGAGGTCCCAGAGGACTGGAGAAGGGCAAATATTGCACCCTTTTTTAAAGATAGATAGTAAGAAGATCTGGGGAATTATAGACCAGTCAGCCTATCTTCAATACCTGGAAAAATACTTGGACAAATTATTAAACAATTTGTAAGCACCTAGAATATAACAGGGTTTTAAGGAATAGCCAGCATGGATTTGTCAGAACAAGTCATACCAAACCAACCTAATTTCCTTCTTTGAAAGAATTACTGGCCTAGTGGATGGGGGAAGTGGTAGATGTAATATATCTTGATTTTAGTAAGGCTTCTGTCACAGTCTGACATGACATTCTCATAAGCAAACTGGGGAAATGTGGTCAAGATGAAATGACTGTAAAGCGGGTGCACGACCGGTTGGAAGACTGTAGTTATCAATGGTTCGCTGTCAAATTGGGAGGGCGTATCTAGTGAGGTCCCTCAGGGATCTGCATGGGTCTGGCATTATTTAATATTTTCATTAATGATTGGATAATGGAGTGGAGAATATGCTTATATAGTCTGTGGGTGACGCCAAGCTGGGAGGGGTTGCAAGCACTTTGGAGGATGGGATTAGAATTCAAAACCACTTGGACAAATTGTAGAATTGGTCTGAAATCAACTAGATGAAATTCAATGAAGGCAAATACAAAGTACTACACCTAGGATGGAAAATACCAAATGGACAGCTGCAAAATGGGGAATAACTGGCGAGACACCAGTACTGCTGAAAACGATCTGGAAGTTATAGTAGATCACAAATTGAATACGAGTCAACAGTGCGATGCAGTTGGAAAAAAAGCGAGTATCATTCTGGGGTATGTTAACAGGAGTGTAATATACAAGACATGGGAGGTAACTGTCCCTCTCTATTTGGCACTGATGAGGCCTCAGCTAGAATATGTCCAATTCTGGGCGCCACACTTCAGGAAAGATGTGGACTAATTGGAAAGAGTCTAGAGGAGAGCAACAAAAATGATAAAAGGTTTAGAAAATCTGACCTGTGAGAAAATTAAAACAAACAACAACAAAAACTGGTCATGTTTAGTCTTGCAAAAAGAAGACTAGGGGTGGCGGGGTTGGGAGGGGGGAAGAAACCTGGTAGCCTTAAAATATGTTAAGGGCTGTTATACAGAGGATAGTGATCAAATGTTCTCCATGTCCACTGAAGGTTGGACAAGAAGTAATGGGCTTAATCTCCAGCAAGGAAATTTAAGTTAGTTATTAGGAACAACTTCCTAACTGTAAGGGTAGTTAAGCTCTGGAATAGGCTTCCAAGGGAGGTTGTGGAATCCCCATCATTGGAGATCATTAAGAACAAGTTGGACAAACACCTGTCAGGGATGGTCTAGGCTTACATGGTCCTGCCTCAGCACAAGGGGCTGGACTCGACTTCTCAAGATCCCTTCCATCCTACATTTCTGTGATTTTATACACTGAGGGTTCATTGCTCACACAGTTTGAACCTTGTGAAGTTTTAGCAATTTCTTAAAGCAGGTAAAACTTTTGTGCAAATGACATAAATGATAAAAGGGAGGTCAGTCATTGTACCTGTTGTGAGGAGCTGTCTGGTACCCAACAGCCAGTGCTTGCCTTAGGATATCATTCACAAGTTGTTCAGTGGCCTAAGACAAAGGCAGTGTTAGGGGATGACATGTGAAAAGACTAAGCATTGGATTTTATTTTTATCTGACTTCAATTTCATAAATAAGCAGCAGCTCAGTCAAAAGTTTGGTTTTTATTTTTTTTTAAACTCCAGAATCAGTTAGATTTTATAAAATTGATCAGCGAATAGATTATAAACTCTACCAACAACCTGAAAAAGATTCTGTTGTCCTACGACCAGCAAAGCCCTGCTAAAAGTAATTTGTATGAGCCCTAAATATACCACTAGGACTCCCCAGTTTCAAGTTGTTAAAGGGCATTGGTGATCAATAGTATATTCTTTGCTTTATCCAAAGTTGCAAATGGACAGATACTGGTATCACACTCTTGTATGAAGAACTAACACTCATTTCAGGTATCCAGCAGCCTAACATTCAGATGGCCTAACATCGCAGCCAAAAAAGGGACAGCAATACTTGAGGGAAAAATATTTAGCCCTTTTTACACACTAATTAATCCTCAACATCTCTACAGGGTGGGCAGGTAGGTATCTTTTTTTTACAGGTTGGGAAACACAAAGTGACATGTTCAAGGTTACAGAGCGATTCAGTGTCAGAATAAATAGAGGATTAGAGCTTAGGTGTTTCTAGATCATAGTACTGTCTCCAGCCCAGCAGACCATAGTTAGTAGGTTTTAAACACACACAACACTTGATTCTGTGCAAGTCTTTTGAACTGATCATTATTCTGTATTACTGGGTCTAATACAATTACAGAAATGTAATCGCTGTCAGATAATAGCTTACCTTTAAAACCATATCTTCTATTACTGATGCATAAACGTTCTTGTGCAGCTCAACAGGCTGAAAAGAAATCCCTATCTATAAAATATGAGAGAGAGAGAGAATGAATTTTTAATCTGACCGATTACTACATCAAATAAAATAACCAACAACAGATAATGCGTTGTTATGGATGAGGTGACAATGAACAATGTGCTTCAGGAATAACCAGTTACAATGAAAAAACAAGCACTGTAAAGTTTTAGTACAATATAATTTCAGGGCTTAGATTTGAAAGAATATCCAGGGCAGGTGAAATCCGATCATACAAATGGCTGTGAGGACATACCTAAAACACAGAAAAAGTTAAATCAATTTTGATTTGGGGGCACTTTGGGGAGCAAAAGCCCCCCTGCCATTTGTTAAATTTGTACCTATGTTTACTTGACTAGTTTCATGTTCTGCCCCCTCCTGGTTGTGAAGACTGAATCTGTATTAAATAGTTTTGTTTCAGCCTCTACCATCCTGCCTTTTGTGCTGGCCATGACTTGCATGTGGTATGCATATGGAGTTCTGCTCAGATACTGGCAAGAAGGAAAAGTTTTACACTCTTCCCCCTCTGGTGGATAGGACTGGAAGGAGAAAAGCTCTCTCTTCTCCCCCACTGCTACACAGAGGATCTCCCCTTTCTCCCCAATATGCTACTATGAAGAAATACATTGCTTGCTCTTCATCAACTAAGCACCACAGGATCCATCTGGACAAAATACACTATTATAAATAGAAGGTAATTACTAGCTCAGTATCAGTTCATTAGTTTTGTGAATCATGTTTCACTACCTTCTGTGCCATGTCCCTCACAAACTCTGATGCAGGCAGGGAAGCCAAGTAGAATTTCATCTCCTCTTGTTTCTCTTCCTGTTCCTTTTTAATGTTTATTTTCAGTGGCTCAGTAAAGCTGAGGATATCCACTTCCTCATCATTCTCTGGTTCTTGTTTCAGAAACTGCTGCAGCTCCTCTAGTTTTCGGCAGAGTTCTTCACCACTGGTGTAAGAAGATGGGCATTCTAAAAGAGAAGCGTTCAGTCTTACTTAAGACATGAAGCGAAGAGCACTTAAAAATGGATACATTTTTACGCCCAAGGTCTAGTGAGAAATTCAGGTAATTAAAGGGCACACATTGGTACTCAACGCTTAAGAACACAAGGCTGAAGAAAGAACAAATATTACCCAAGATCTTTCTCTTTAATGACATCAAGTGCAAGTTTACAGTACAAAGTGTTTTCACTCACCAGTTCCTGCTAATCATGCCACTTAAAGAAGCTGCACTTTAAATATTACCCGACTAATGTGGATTTACTAGAAGTCTTCCAGCAGTTCTTTTGTAGAAAAGTCTGATAAACTAGTGGATACTCCCCTCACCGCTTTGAGAAATGGAAATGCCACACAGCTCTGAATACTAATCATGTTGCTAAATGTAATGATCTAATTAAATAAAGGTAAACAGAGGGGCAGATTCTCAATTGGTGTAAATGTGCATAGCTCTATTTTCTCTGTATGAGAATCTAGCCACAGCCCTGCCAAAGAGGACAGTCATTTTTGCACCCTCTCGTTATCATTCCTCTGAACTATCCAGTCCCCTTCCTACATGTATTATTCCCCCTCACAGCCAGTCATTAGTAACTGAAAAGGTTGCATGAATTTTTGACCTTTCCTTTTCTGTTCATCAGACGCTTTCCAGCCCTACTCGACATTGCTCACAGTTCACTATTGGTTTGATTTTTGTCTGGAGAGATTGGAAGTCACGCACTGTTCCACAGCTGCCTCTCTCTCTTTGGTAAAATCCATATCTTCATTCCATTCTTTAATCCCACTGCCCTTCTACCTCTTAAAAGCCTGACACTTCCAATAAACCCTCAGAAGCATCACAAACTTGTCATTTTGTTAACTGCAGAATATACACATGTTCTGAAAGCAATTGGATGTCCAAACTGAACTCAATTCATAACTACATGTGGAACTGACCAAAAAAAGCCCCATCATAGGATTGTGGTAAGAAAAACCCTATTTTCCAGCTCAAGCACAACACGTTTCTTTCCATGAGCACAAATTTTACAAAACATCAAGTTGTAGATGCCAAAGCTGGCTCAACTGTGACCTGCTTCAGAGTGAGGAACAGAACAGTACAACCTTGCTCTTTTATTAGCTCCTTGAACGTTACTGATGAATAAGGCTATGTTTTAGTCACAGGTATTTTCAGTAAAAGTCACGGACAGGTCATGAGCAGTAAACAAAAATTCACGGCCCGTGACCTGTCCATGGCCTGTACTATATACTCCTAACTAAAACTTGGGCTGGGGGGCCGCAGGTACTTTGGCAGGGGCAGCGCGGGTGCTGGGGTTGGTGGCCCAGGACCCTCACTGGTGCTGGGGGGGGGGGAGGGTTGGCAGACTCCCTACCCAGCTCTGCATGTCCAGCAGCTCCTAGGGAGAGGGAAGGCTCGGGGGCGCCGCGCACTGCCCCTGCAGCTCACATTGGCAGGAACTGAAGCCAATGGGAACTGCAGCCAATGGGAACTGCGGGGGTGGTGCCTGTGGGTGGGACAGCGTGCAGTGCCCCCTGGCCCCTCTGCCTAAGAGCTGCAGGGACATGCTGACTGCTTCCAGGGAGCCCCTTCCTCCCTGAGGTAGATGCCACCCCATACCCCAACCCGCTACCTCAGCCCTGAGCCCCCTCCTAGACCCAAACTGCCCCAGCAGTGGCTGGCCCCAGGGCTGCCTGATCAGCTCAAGCAGCTCTGAAGCCAGCCGCACCGGTCGCTGCAGAAGTCACAGAGGTCACGGAATCCGTGATCTCTGTGACAGACACGCAGCCTTACTGATGAGTGAAGACAGGAGTCACAGTGCAAGCATTTAAGTGACCACGATGGGCAGTGGTGGTTAAATTCTGTGATGGCCATGAAGAGATGTTCTGTAGTAAATGATGAATACTGTATGCTGACCTGGTTATTGGGATGTTTACTGTACGAGTATGTTGGTTTACCTGAACAGCAGGCTGTAAGGAAAAACAAGCAGGATGGGAAGAAGACTTGCTCAAGATACACCCTCTTCCCGCCCCGGCAAAGGCTTGAGGATTGTTTGTTACAGGAACAATGACAGAGCCAGTCTCCAAGGCAGGCATAGTCAATTATTTTTTGTCAAGATCCAGATTCCTTAGTCAAGGTATTGGGTCCAGACTCTACAGAAATACTTTTCACACCACAATAATAATAAAAGTAAGAGCAAGGAAATAAAAAGATTTTGCGGTGCATTCAAAAGCATCTGTCGGTCCAGATTTGGCCCGCGGTTCGCCAATTGACTACCCCTATTCTGAGGAGGCTGTCTCGACCCCTGCTGATCCTACCAAACTGGTTTTGATAAGCACGACCTAAGCCTGGGAGCTGACAAGCTGGATTAAAAGGGACTCACTCAAGAGAAGAGGCAGCTGCTGGGGAGTCGTTCCGGGGATCAGACTGACACGCAGGCTCTGTGGGAGTGTCTGAAGAAGTTAGGACTACCCAAGCTACCATCAGGGGATGGTAAGCTGTGAGGTAAGATAGACACATGTGGACTCTGAACACCCGCTCTCTAATGCTTTGTCCTACTGTTAAAATAAACAATATGCTGGTTTTGAGCAGGCTGTTTTGGTCACTGTATACCACTAGTCACAGACTCCCAAAGGGAAGAACCATGGTGTCTGATCCCAGTTGGACCTGCCAGACAAGCACAGCTGATGCACAGGGCCTGTACCCCAGGGCCCGGGACTGAGAGTGGGAGAACTGCAGAATTCCATGCTAGAGAGGTAAAGGCCTGAGGCCTGACACTGCAGGGGCTGTGCTCAGAGTCCATGAAAAGGACAGATGTGCACTTACTCCTGTGACCATGACAGCTGATATTTTATCTTCACAAGTGGCATTTGTGGTGTAAAATCCAAGCAAAGTCCCACTATGGAGCTGTCCTGTGGTTATGGACAGCCTGGTGGCAGAAAGGTGGAAGGCTCATTTCTGTGTAGGTGTAAGCAGTGCCTCTCCCTGAGGCCTCTCCTGAGTTAGGCCAGTTTCATACTCTCACCCTTGGTTTATTTTCCAGCAGCAGAACAGCCTCCCATGCTCTGAACAAATCTCCTTTCAAAGACACAGAGTCTAATTAGGCAAATTGAAACCCTCCATGGAGTTTCTTTAAACCAAGAGAGCTGGCTCTGATATGCGGCACTTGCAGTCTACTGAGGGAGAAGAGTATAAAGATTTATTAACACTCAATTTCACTATTTGTCTTGCCACCATTGGCTGCGTCCTTGCTCTTAATGTCAAATAATTGACTATTGTTTCACTGATTTTTGGACAGCTTCTTCTTTCCTGGATCACTTTAACTGTGTCTCACTCACTCCATGTTGGAAAAGCATGCTCCATTCTGGAAGGCAGAACCAGTAAGGTCTAACGTCCTCAGACTACTGCCCCAGAATCATGCTGGCCAACAGGAAGTGATCGGAAAGCAAAGATCAATCTGAAGACCCTTCAGTCTCTACTCCCTTTATTCCACAAGCACATTACTTCTGTAACGTGCCTGATCATGCCGGAGGCCAGGGGTCTCAGCTGCACTTAGCCAGGCATACCCGATCCAGCACAATGCACTGCCAGGGGCACAACCCAGGATCAGTCTTTTCACAGATCAATAAAATCATTGTAAGATCAGAATGGGGAGGAATCCAGCTTTAGGAGAGGGATTATTTGAAAGTGATACAAAGGAGCAGCACGGGAAAGAGTGGTATGAAATTCAGAAAGGGAAAATTTTGCTCAGTTGTACAGAGAAGATTCCTGACCATGAAATGTGTTCAGTTGTGGAATACTATCCATGATGCAGCGATGGAAGCCCCAGCATTCCCCCACTTTGTCTTAGACTGTAAACTCCTTGGGGGCAGGGACTGTGCTGGTACAGGGTCTAGTCCAATGGAACCCTGACATTGGTTGGGGCCTCTCCATGCTATTGTAATGTCAACAATTAGGGCTGCACAAAGCATTGAAAACAAACAGTAAGGAACAATTTGGTTGGTAGGAGGAAGGGGCAGATGTATTATTAGGCCTTTCTGATCTCTAATTTCTGCAATTCCAACAGAGTAAAAATAGCTTCAAGAATGTACTGGAGAATAAAGGGGGAAGAGAGATGGGGGTTGTTTAACAGGCAATGTCTTGTGGGGGTAAAGGGCACTGGAGCTGGCCTCCCTTAAATGCTCACCTGGCTCGCTGTCTATTTGAGTCAGGACATCTTCTATTGAATCTTCCTCATTCCTTAGGGCTTCAGGGTCAGGCGGAGTGTAGCCATGGCATCGACACCAATGCACCACATGCTTGGTTTTCAGGGGGCTGATGTTGTGAAATCTGGGATGCTTCTCTATGATTTCTTGTAGGATTTTTCTCACAGTCATTGCTCGTTGCCACTGTGGGAAATCAAAGTGAGAGCTTTGTTTAGCTGAGGTGTTTTATGTTTGAGTTCTAGGAGACCAGAACACGGCCAAGTACAGTAATGTAGGGTCCAAAGAACATGGATACTGCAACTACACCAGGTACTTCCTCAGAAAGCAGCATGACCTGGAAGAATGAGCACGGATTGGTGGTCCTGATTCTGAGTCATTCTGTAGCCTTGAACAGGTAATTTAAACTCTGCTTCTGTTCGCACCATCTGTGTCAAACTGAAAGATCCCTACTTCACAGAGGATAAGTTAGGCACATAGTCAACATAATCACACTTTTGTCTGAACTTCAGCCTTCTATTGTTATAAGCAACACCTATGATCACAGTAACTGAAAGCCATTAGAGGGAAATATGTATCTACTGTTTTGCAGCTTGTTTAATTTTGTGCACCAGAACCGAACTGCATCTAGTCAGCCTCATTTCCTTCACATAGCAACAAGGGAAGAAAATTATGTAAACAATAGGAAAATGCAACTGCAACACCATAAAAATAGCTCCAAAACAATTATACAAAATATTTCTCCAAAATGAATTAAGAATCTAGTTCAATAACGGCTCTGCCTAAGGCCAGATCTCACTCAGTCCTTCCACAAAGACCGAACGCGACACAGAGCAATTACAATAGAAAGGCAAATGCGGGGATAGAGAATATAGTGAAAATATATTGGGGGAAATTAGAGACAATATTATGCCATCATTGTGTGGCATATGGAGACAATGTATAAGGAGGAGGCTATGCAAACACTGCATTATATTGTACAGCCCAGCAATTTAAAAATATTCCAAAAAGATTTTAAGTTGAAGCAACTGAAAATTGAACGTTAAGGTTATTTAAATTTAATTTATTCTGCAACAGTAAATTGGGGTACTACATGGAAAGAAGCCAGTGCATATTACTGTGAAACATGCCTCCATTTCCAATATATCAGAGTGTTTTTTGTCATAGCTAAGAACTTTGGAGTGGCTCCAGGTTTCACCATGCAGAAGTTTCCCCAGTTTTAATCACCAGTGCTTATCAAACATGTAAAGAGCGGATTACCTCAGCTGCCCTTCGTTTTCCAATATTCCAGCTGTAATACTGTTCCACCGAACTGGCACGGAAAGAACTGACATCTTCACCTAAAGAAGCACACAGCCAAAAAACTGGAGTTAAATTTTAATAACTATGAAATCTAATCTACTTTGCTGCTGGTAATTTCTGAAAACCCCAAATAGGTTTTCATTGGATACATTGTGCTTGGTGGGGAGAATGGGAAAAATGGGCTCTGTGTGTGCAGTCCCCACACCACAAAGAATTCTCTTCTCCTCAAAGAGTGGGTGCATTCCCTGTGCACAGATCATACATTCTTATTTGTACAATCACTCTCTCTCTTTGTCAAGGTATCACATGTCAGCCTAACCACCATGTTTTAAACTCCCAAAAGACAAAACATGACCGAAGAAGTTCAGTAGTGCTTTGCTATTGTCAGAAGTACCGGTAATTTCCTTCTGAAAACACTTATTTGGCTAACAATTAGAAATATAAACATGAAATAGAAAATTAAACAATAAAGCAAAGGACATCTCAAGAAGTTTTCACTGGCACAAATTTAGGAGGAGGGCATTAACTCCCAATCAGCAGATCCGTGAGTGTTATATAGGACTCCTACAATAAGAAGCACTGAAAGCTTTACAGCACAACCCACTACCTCCATTTTGCTCATGTTACTGATTTTATTCAGTCTGTCCTAACCAGCCTCCAGCAGCTTCTCCTCACTGAAGTACATTTGTTACTAGGGAAACATCAGTAGTAGTATGTTTCCCAACCACATATATGGGTGGTGTGTGGGTGTGCAATTAAAAAGGACCTTTTCCTGATCAATGACAGATGAAACGGACGGATGGTTGCCTAAAAGCTGCCATCATTGGTTAGATAAGTACCAATATTCTAGTGTGAACTACCCTCTCTCTCATATACAGGCAACACAACGAATGTTAGGGCTTGTCTATACTTACGGCTTGATCCGCAGTGCTGCGATCGATGCAGTGGTGTCAATTTAGTGGGGCAGGTGAAGACCCACTAAATTGATGACAGAGCGCTCTCCCATTGACTCCTGTGCTCCAACTCCCCGAGAAGCGTAAGGGAAGTCAGCAAGAGCATCTCCCATCGACACAACACGGTGTTGACGCTGCAGTAAGTCGACCTAAGTTATGTTGACTTCAGTCACGTAATTTACGTAACTGGAATAGCATAATTTAGGTCGACTTACAGCTGTAGTGTAGACTAGCCCTCAGTAACTGCCAACAGCAGCCGGTTTTGTTGGCAGGACTTGGCTGATTTAAATTCCTAAGTATTTTGCAACCAACAAAACCCGAAAGGAAACTTTCTGGGGCAGCGGTTTCACTTCATTCTGTTTTGTGTAATTTTTCCAGCTGCAAAGTGCCATGCACATCTTTGGTGCTATCAGAACAACAAACTGATTGTTTTCATACAGATCTTACTTTTCTCAGCAATTAATGGAACTTTCTTCACTATCGCTGTTAAAAGTTGCTGGACATTCTCCAAATGTTCTATGCTGCAAAGATAAAGATCACAGTGAAGAGTAATTACTTTTTAGAAGAGATAAATCAGATATACAGGATTCTAACATAGTTATCAATTTAAAAAAAGTCCCACTGAAATCAATGAATGGGGTCTCAATGTGGGCATAAAGTTCCACCCACCAGGATCAGGACTCAAAGAGGTCGTTATGTCTTTTTGGTTTGCATCCTGCCGGGATGGAATCTCAGGAACAGGCCTTGCAGTAATGCCTAAGCAATGTCTACTAACAATACAGGAGCTGCATGACACCACTGCTTCAAATATGTCTGATAGCAAGATGCTATTTCTTTAAGTTCTCACAGCAGGAATGTGCTAACAGTATTGCAAGATTTATACTTTATAAAACTCTTCGATGCTGCTGGTCTTCGTATCGCTCTCCTACACTGCTTTATTACAATGAGAGCCAAGGGAACATCAGGCACATGATAGCATATTTGATAAACACTAGGATGTGACAACTGATTGGCAGCAGAGCATTTACAAGTTTAGGTACAAACTTAACCAGTAAAATTAAAAAGACCTTTCCCTAGTATTTCCTTGAAGTTATTTAAGACCAACTGGTGAAATTCAAAGAGCATATAGGCATTCCTGTGGAAGTCTCCACCAGAGTAAGATTGTACTACGACATTTTAAAAAATGGTAACAGGGAAATGTAAGTTATTGACAGGATTGTGAGCAGAGGGGAGATCTCCTACATTCAGGGATTTCTACAGAAAGTTATTTTGCTGGTAAAGCTCTTGGTGAAGAACTTCCAAAAAGCACTCGTGATGGCATCACAAAGAAGTCCCCAGATTCTTCCACAATGTCAGAAGTGTAAATGCTGTTAAGACACAAGGAATCAGGTCCCAGGTCCCCAGGCCCACTCCCAAGTTAGAATGTGGAAAAATCTCTTGACAATTACAGCGATATGCGAGTAATAACATTCACAACCAGATAAACATACAGAGAGGTAACACACATGCACACAGTTTACGAAAGAAAAAAGTTGAGGGAGGATCAAATTATTCCTTCCCCAATTATTTTCAGCTGTATTCCAAGGACCATAGCCCGGCATTGATCAGAACACGCAATTGCAGTGGGAATTATGAGTGAATAGATGATATAAGATTCAAATTTTTAGCAAATCCCAAAAATGATTAAGCACCATTAAACAGCTTCATTTTCAGCTGTTCCAAGTACAAGCCCATTCACAAAATCAGTATTTTAATATTACATCCTGCAGATATGGATGTAACTGAAGTCTGAAAATGAATGTCAACCAACAGACTACCTAGATTATAGTAGGCTACAGAATGTATCAGTGGCGGTCAGATTTTAATCACTCGATTCCTCAGCCAGCATTCTGATACTGTTGTGTACTGTCCTATGACCTGCCCCAAAACTCAACTATACAGCTCTTTAGACAGGAAAGAACAATTACTTGATAACGTAATTTCCAAGTTCTGAGCTCTCTTCTGTTTTTACTGCTGCTTGACCATCTTGGGAGACCAGAGAGTTGCAGTTCTGTCCCGCTGAATCAGGCTCCATCTTAACTTCAGAGAAACACAGAACAAATTTTTAAAATGACAGAGTTGTTGATAGTCAGCTGGGCAAACTGATAAAACGCAGCAGAGTGCAGTAAAACTAGAGCTATGCATTTGATCAGACCGGCTTTATTTGGGAGAGGAGGGAGGTGGGAAAGAATGATTAAAACAGCCTGGAATACCCACATCCACATTCCAAAGACCGGTACTGAACAGGGAATAACGTCAACCTGTGTGTGTGGATGAGCTCTCCCCACACATCTGGCAATGCAACCCCACCTTGAGTGTGTATTCTACACTTTCAGCACAAGCCAACCCTGCCCTGTTGGCAATTCATCCTTCATTCAGGGGGGAGAGCCACTGAAATACAGCTTCACTCCATACCCAAAAACAATTAGTTGTCTTCTTGTAAGAAATATTCATGTCTGGAGCATCAGGTGATTGTGGGTTTTGTGGAAGATGATCCAATTTCAACTGAACTGCTTGCAAGTGTTCCTTGGCTTTCTGTCAATTGCAAGGCCTGGGATGGCACAGCCATTGACATTTAGTGCTGCTGCGAAGCACTGCCCAATGATTCCACCACTGAATTACCATTCTTAGGGCAGTGCTCATGCTTTGATTAACACACACTGCTATGAATAGTGTAGCATCGCATACATTTCCACAGTGGTGGGTTGGCACCATGCAAGTTTTACTACCTATGGGAACCTTTCAAAGTATCCTCTTCAGTTTTTTTTTATGCTCTTCTGTACATGTCTGTCCCATGGACTATGCTGTGGGCATAGTGTCTTTGTTCACTTTTCCAACCCCTAGATTCTACTCCTGTTACAACTTAATTGATGGACACAGTGGAAATCTGAATCAAACACAATGGGATCTATTAACGGGGCCAGAACACTTCCATACGGCAGCCATGTTCATTCATGCACAATCAGTTTCTTTGAGAGTCCTACTGACAAGTGACAAATTCATTTTTTTACCTTTAGTGACAGATGCTGTGGAGGGGATGGGTACAACCGTACTGGCTGCAGTTACTACAGTCGCAGCAGACACTTTGCTCGTAGACAGCGACTGTATCACTGAAGGACAACAGGAAAAAAATTAAAATGATTTGTTGCATACTTCTAGATACTCTTCCAAGCTAGTGCTTCACCCTTTTTTTAGATGGATAGTTTTATTAAACCTTGATAGCAAGTTATATTGTATGTGCAACATGAAAGTTTGGGAACAACTGAAACCCACTACACGCTTTCTTCATGAGTATTTGTAAACCTTGTATTGTTGTATGGCAAGAATGGCCGAGCTCTTTGCTATGTCAAACACCATCTAATGCCGCTGCATTTACCCTTGTTCACAGGCATCAGTATAGTCTGAACACCTCCAGGTGCTGTATTTACGCTGAGCTGTTTGATCTGGCTAGGTACCGTCAGCACAGCCTGCTGGGGACTAGACTGGTTTGAGTGGATCTTTAACAATCCTAAAAGAAGGGGGAAAGAGACACATTATACAATGCTTAGCTCCGTCTATCCCCTACTATTTCTCTCACTTTCTGCATGAAATAAGTTGGTATAAGCTAAGCTTTGCTATTCTCTTAGCAAGCCCATGCTCACACTGAATTGTCGAACAAGTTTTTTGTTGAGTTGGATGGCTAACACACTCAGACACATTATATAACTATACTGCAGAGGGCTTTGATATTTGTGAGGTAAGATTTATAAATAATACAGTAATCTTAAACAGAGACTGAGGTGTTGTGTTAATACTTAAAGAGTTTTAAAAGAACATGGCCAGATACTCAAAACAAAGGACTCTTGTCAGAATAAGACAAAAGTCTTGACTTGCATGTTTCCTGAATTTATCCTTAGGGATCTGATAAATGTAACCTGTAAATGAAGTAAACTAAATTCTACCTTTATAGCTCCTATTACAGTAGATCTGAGCACATCACAGTCTTCCTCAAAACATCCCTGTGCGCAGGGCCGTGCTATTATACAGATGGGGAACTAAGACACAGAGAGCCTACGTGACTTGCCCAGGGTCATGCAGGAAGTTTGTGGTGAATGGACCTGAACCTGGGTCTCCCCAAGCCCTTTAACAATAAATACTAACTGCCTTGAGAAGCAAAGCTAATAGGAACATATAGCATATTTACAAGAGGGATTGATTTAAATTATCATTTTAATCATGATTTAAGTAAGAAAGCAGGAAACCTTGATTTAAATAATTAATTTTAATCTTGTTTTTCATTTGAATTTTCCTAAAGAGAAGTCCATTCTCATTGGTTGGTATAATCATTAAAACATGTTGATTTGTAACTAAGTATAGCTTTTACACTAAAAAGTTGCTATTTCTGTCTGCTAACCAGGAGAATACACTATATCTACACGTTTATTTAAGCAATTATCTAGCTTAGAATACATTTATTCCAATTCTTAATTTTTACATTATTTTTAATGTCAGAAAATGGTGAATGACTCCTCCCTTATTTACTAGATGACAGTTTTCTTTTTAATTAGGATTTGTGTCAAGCTGCATTTAGATGGTAATTGGAGTTCAACTAAGAATGCACAAAACTGTCAGTTTAAATTTTTAAAAAATAAAATGAAACTACCTTAAATGTGCTGGGATGCGTAAGAAAAACATTGTTTCGTGAAATATTTTGCATTTAGGACTAACTGAATTACTAAACCAAGGAAATACAAGCTGTAGGTAGTGAACTGATGGTTTGGATACAAACTGTCCTATGTCTGCAGTATCAGTGTTCAAATCTCTTCAGTGTTTTCCCTTTTGATACAAGCATGTACACCTCTACCCTGATATAACGCGGTCGTGGGGAGCCAAAAATCCCTACCGTGTTATAGCTGAAACCCCGTTATATCGGGGTAGGGGCGGCAGGGCTCCGGCAGTGATTTAAAGAGCTCCATGCTCCGGCCGCTGTGGGGAGCCCAGGCCTTTTAAATTGCCGGTGAGCCCCACTACTGCAGCCCCGGGGTAGCGGCGACAGGGCCGGAGCCCCACTGCTACCACGCTATACGCGAACCCGTGTTATATCGGGTCGCATTATAGCGGGGTAGAGGTTATTTGGACAAATGGGATGCATCTTTGTAAAAAGAAAGTAAACTTGGCATCCAAACAGAGATTCCTCACTAACCACTAATGGAAAACTAAAGTCATTACTCTAACCAGAAACATTCAACATGCAAATGACCTAAGAAGTCAAATTTCAAATTGTTCTTTTCATTGTTCTTATTGCAACCTTCTTTTTGTTAATAAAAAAGTCGTTTTACTAAGACAGATTTTAGAAACTAGGGGAAATTGCTAAATCTACAGTTAATTTCTGGTAAGAGCTCAAAAATGCAAGTGCTCTGAATTCTACTGTTTATTGTACAAGGTATCTGAAGGAGTTATAGTCCAAGTCGAAATTTCAGTAACAAAAGGCAGAAAGGAAGTTTATTACCTGATACAGCAGCTTTGCCAGAAACAGGGGTTGGTGTAGTCATCAAGGAAGCAACACTTACAACAGTAGAAGTAGCAGTTTTATTAGCTACTGATGAACCAGACTGCCCCTGGTTTATACACATTTGATGTTGCTGTCCTGATGTCTTTGCCACAGGACCCACAGTGGAAGATGAACTGGAACCTGCACCATCCACTTGCTATATTAAAGAGAGATGTGGCAGTGTTAAATTCCTTTTTATTTTACTGAGCATTTAAAATAATTTGTCATACTGCTAGAGAGGAGCATTTAAGAGAAATAAAAGTAACTGCATATATACCTATCCACAATTCTACTGTCTTTACGTAACTCTGTCATGCAAAGCAAAGCTCTTAAAAATATTTCCAAAAACATGTGTATTTCGGGTCAGTTTTCCCACAACTGCCCTGGAGTCCTGAGCACGAATGAAACAGACCATACACGTAAGAACTACTGTGCTGCTACTGGAACTTCTCAAACAACGGTCTCAGGAACCAAGTCCCCTATTCACACAGGAGGTTTACCTCCTTGTTGAGATGAGTTAGCACAGCAAAGAAGTTTACAAGAATCTTGAATATTTCACAGCTGCTCAGAACTCTAGAGCAGTGGTTCTCAACCAGGGGTATGCGTACCTCTGGAGGTACACAGAGGTCGTCCAGGGGTACATCAACTCATCTAGGTATTTGCCTAGTTTTATAGTAGGCTACATGAAAGGCACTAGCGAAGTCAGTACAAACTAGAATTTCATGCAGACAAAGACTTTATACTGCTCTATGTGCTATACTAGTGTTTCTCAAGCTGGGGGTCGTGATTTATTTGATAATCATATGGTAAAAATAAGAAAGTCAGCCATTTTCCAGTAATAGTGTGCTGTGACACTTTTGTTATTTTATTTCTGAGTTTGTGAGCTAGCAGTTTTTAAGTGAGGTGAAACTTGGAGTATGCAAGACAAATCAGCCTTCTAAAAGGGGTACAGTAGCCTGGAAAGGTTGAGAACCACTGCTCTAGAGCCATCAGTAGAGAAAGGGAAAACATTTTGTCAGTTTCATCTTATAGCTGCCTCTACTGGCTCAACTGACAGATAATGGTTTTGTTAATGCTTTATCCACATCTTAGCAACAATACATTGTTCAGTCAGGTGACTCATTTAAAAAGGGACACTGGTAACTTAATAGTAGGTAAAGAAATTCAGATAGAAGTGTGATTTGTTCCTTTTGTGATCTTAGGGTTTTGTACTGCCACCATTCACCACAGTATCTGAGCAGCTTCAGCGTAAAATAGACAGGCAACAGCAACGTCCTTAGCGGACTTCATAGAGTCTCTGGCTCTTCTTCCTTTTGGAGACAAACTGTGGGTGGTGTGAATGTGAGTCTAGCAAAGGTGGAAAGTGATGCCTAAGATCATTACAACTGAAAGATTAGAGGAAAAACAGAGCTTTTTCTTTGTGCATTTGACAACCCTTTGCCTATGGCCAGTTTCACTCCTTTGTGAAGTTCGTTTGGCTTGTTTGCGTGGATCTTTCACACAGCAAGAGAGAAGAGAAAAATCCTTTTAAAAAATAGGAAAATGAGATTCAACACACACACACAAAAAACTAAACTATAAAATGGCAAGGATTCGGCTCAGGGGCAGGTGAGAAGTTACTAAACTTTTTTTTTTTTTTTTTTTTTAAACTGACTTGATTGCCAATTGATTGTGTCTCTTTCACTAAGCTTGCCAAATATCTCCCTATTCTTTCCCCGGCCAGAGTTATCACTGCCAATTTTTGCTTCAGATTTGATGTTGCTGTTGAGTCCACCCACTCAGCTGTAACATCATGTAGTACACAATGGGAATGGGAGTGTAAGGGACGAGTCAATAGAGGGGTTAAAGTTTATTTTCCTGACAGGACATATTAGGACAGCTTTAAGTGTCCTTCATAGCACAAGTACTACAATTTCAGCAGGACTGAAAGAAGAATAAAAAAAGAGGTAGAGTAAAATTTTCAGAGGCACCTAAGTGATTTAGATGGCTAAGTCTCATTTTCAAAAATGACTCAGGCAGTCAGAAACCTAAGTCCCAAAGACTTTCAATGAGATCTAGGCTCCTAAATGCCTCACTCACTTTTGAAAATAGGACTTAAGTGTTTTTGAAATTTTTACCAGCAGTGTTTAAATTACATAAATTAGAATATAACTGGCAGCGGACCACAGATACTTGAGAAAGTCCAGAGGGAAGCCCAAAAACGTTCGTCCATCTCTTTTCCAACACTTTTGGAATTTAAATGCCTTATTTTAGGCTCACTGTGCCACTATGGGATGCCTCTCTTGACAGGGCTGCATTGTAATCACTTTACTTAGGGACAAACAGAAGTGTCAAACTTTGAATGCTGGCAAATTCACAGGACCATAAACCTTGCAGGCTTCCACCCTCAAGGAGATCAGTTCACAACAGAGTAGAGACCAAAAAGCTCATAGCGAGTCAAGGATCTCAGATGACCAATACTTAAGTAACAGCTTCTGGTTTTTTGTTGCCCTGTTGTATAGAGACCTTTAAGCACTTTGCAACTTCCTGTCACCTCTCACCCACAGTCAGTATGTGTATTTGAAAGGAGAGTAACCCAAAGTCTGACCTTTTTCAGGGCATGCTGCAAGATCCTTCTTTTTGACAAACCCTTTCTATCATGACTGGATTTATTCTATATTTCAAAAATAGATGCATTTAGCCTATATACCCCTAGAACCTACAAAAGGAAGAGAACAAATCACTCCATATCAGTCTTTTGGGGACCTCACTATGCAGGTCTAATTTACCAGTGTGGTGCTCAAATACTACAATGATGGGTATTATAGAAAACCCCACGATAGAGAACAGATGATGATTAGCACTGGAACACTCAAAGGAGAGGCAATGCAAGTTTTAACAGAAGCTGGATTAGTTACAATGACTTCTGTCCATCTTTGTGCTGTTTTCTTCCTCTTTTGCTGTCCACAGATAAAATGACAAAATATGCCCAAATGGCAAAAAATCCAATAGAAATTAGTTGAGTTTCCTGTCAACCGTAAAATTGGGGAAGGACACAAGCAGATGTCAGAAACACAAGAGAGCTAATAACTTTGAATAAAAAGGTTACTGATGGGAAAAAACAGTAAAATCATTTCTTTAAGATTATATTTGTTAGGAACTAAACATTACAGATCGTTATAGACCCCTGCATCAGCAGAGACCTGAATGTAAAGCTTTCCATCTTTGTAACAACACAAAGCTGGTTAGGCATGTACGTCAGTGAACACACGTCAACAAAACACCAAGTTTGTTCCTCCTTCCGTTAGAGGTCCTGAGCAACTCAACTAGGAGGAGTCCACATGCATAGCATACTCCATGCCAAATTCATACTCTACTCACGCAAGCACACAGACAAGGATAATTCGAGCAGAAGTGTCTCCAAGCATCACGCTCACCCCTTTCCTGTGCACATTTCTTGTACATATGCCTCTCCTGGATGTTTTGCTTTGATTTATAGGTTCCTGTGACCATCTACTAGCAATGCTTCTTCTCACCTGTGAAACTCCATTTGCAGGGAGGGACATGGCTGGGGTTGTGGCCGCAGTGATCACCCCTCCTGAAACTCTCAGCACGGTGGTGCCGGGTTTGGAGAGCTGTGAGGAAGTTGGCACCGATTTCAACGAACCATCTGATATTTTCATCAGCGATGTTTGTCCACCAGGAGCCGCCTTCGAAAGAGAGTTCAGTTTAAGGGAAAGCATTCCAATGAAGTCATTTTTAAAACATCTGCTTTTTGTACTAGAGCAGCAAAAAATCAGAATATTTCTGAGGAAAAAAGAGGTTTTTGAAGCCAGATCACTAAGCTTAACTTTGAGACAATTGGTTATAAGCTGCTCATTTTCTACATTAGTGTCTACTTTTTCAGAAGTGACCCAGTGATTATGGGTCCCCCAATTTTTGGGTCCCTGATGTGAGACACCTTAAAAGGACCTACTTTTCAGAGAGAGCCTGAATTTATTTGCACCTGCAATTTAAGTTACTAAGAAGTTTCTGAGCAGGTCTACAATGCAGGGACATGGGACATTTGCAAGACACAACCTGTGGATCCAAATAAAACAAGGTGCAATGTTGTGTCCAGTTATTTGCACTATGAATATGCAGGGGTCACTGTCTGAAAACATGGTCTAATATTTCACATACAGTACAAGCATGCTTTTGTTTGTTTTATTCTGAAAGGCTAAGCCTAAGGTTGGAGTTTTTTCTTCGTTAGATATATATATTTTTTTTATAACCATCTGTTGCAGTGAAAATATGAAATAAATACAAAACCTGTTGCTTGCCTAACTAAATCCAAAGGAGGGCTGAACTTTTTGTAAAAGTGGTTACATTATTTCCCCCCATTACGAGACAATACATATAGTTTGAACAACACGATATTTGAAAGTTACCTGGGCAAATAAAGCAGTCTTCTGTCCAGTTATTACTTTTAATGCCTGCTGTCCTTGAGTGGAAGATGCTCCAACTCCTACACTGCCCTGAACAACTGACGCTGGTGTCAACTGCTTTCCAGAATGCTGCGGAGATGGCTGACCAACTAAAAATGTGCCCTGGTCAAAAATAAAAATTACCTAGGTTAGGCTCTCTGAGTGGAAATAAAATGGTATGAAAAAAATTGAATTCTGCACCAGTAACATGACAGTGACATTTGTAACTGCTCTCTGTGATCTGAGATTTTATTTTAAACAAAGATTTCTTGTCCTTCAGGTTGCACACACTAATCAGATTTGTTACTGTCATTTGGAATTAACAGAAATATGAAAGCCCATAGATCTTGTTTGCTGACCTCAAAGGGTCTTAGAGGAAATTTTCGCTCTCCGCAGCAGTAAGAGAGTACACAGGGCTCAAAGCACTTCCTACCACGAAGATTATTTTTTTTAAAAAGCGTTTTGCAGTTAATTACAGTGGACGTCCTTGCTAGAGGCAGTGCTCTCATCTCACTGTAAAGCGACATTATGTGACACATTGGAAGTGAGAACCCCAGAAGAAAAGGTCACAAGCGAGGTTCCAATCTGCTCAGACACGTCCACTGTAATTTAATACGCCTTACATACTTCAGTTTATTCACTGTGACATATACAATTTACCTTCTGAATGTTCAGACAGCTGGGCAGAGAGAAAAGGTGTGTGTGGGGGAGGGGGCGGGGGGGGGGGGCTGTCAGTTTTCCCTTCAGCTCTGAAGCCTAATTAATTCTTCAAAGGCCACATCTAGAGCAGAGTTGAAGTCATTCTAGACCCAACAGCGCTGGAGACCCCACTCTAACAGACTAGCCTGTGGAGCCCCCATAGTCCTTCCTCGCATACCACAATTCCATAATTGCCATCTCTCACCTGTTTGGTTTGTCCATTCTCTCTGTTAGCGTTTTTCATTGTCCCCCTTTCCCCTCCCCCCTCCCCAGCTTTGCTTCCCATGGCTCACCCTTGCTTTTTCTCCCCAATATCTCCCTCCTCCATCTTCCCATCTCTACTGCTCTCCCTGCCTACAACTTTTATTATCCCCTAGTGCTCTCTCTTTCCCCTTGGGGCTGCCTCCCTGACCTCTAGCTCTTCTGGTGTGTCCCCCTCAACACCCCCTGCCCCAACTCTGTTTTGGAGGTTGTCTCTACCCCTCCTCTCCCATTTTTGGGAAATATGCTTGCACCCTGCAGTCATTCACTGGTGCACGTTCTCTCTCTCCTCCTCCTACTCCCTTGTGCTACAATAACGGTGTTCTCTGCATCATGCAGCAGCCCGCAGGGAGCAGCAAGTTGCACCACACAACTCGCTGGGGGGGAGTGGCACAGAACATACTGTCAGCTGCAACAGACACAAGAAGACAGAGTGTCCAGCAGGGTAGAGAGGTGGGTGTGCCCCCCAGAAGGGTCTGGCTCCCCCTTAATTTGAAACTCATCTATTACAGAACCACCGATGCTAGCACAAGGTCTGGGCATCCCTGGATCAATTAAAATGCTGTACAACTCTGACCTGTGGTGTCTGTTTGAGGATGTAGGACGTGTAGGTGAGATGCTGGGATAAGCCACTACTTGTGCTTTGGGCAGTGGCTGCTGTTGCTGCTGCTCCTCCTCCCCCTGCACTTGTAGAAGAGCCTGACTGGAGACCTGTAACAAAAATAAAAACAATGACTCTGCAGAGTTCGGCATCAGAGGCTGAGCAGCCACACCATTTCAACAGTGAAACTACACCGAAATTCGCTTCTCTCCAACGACACCCCATTCCTTTTTTATGCACATCTGTCCTTAGATGGGTGGGTTCTGTGATAGCTTTTCAACAGGTACACAGAGACAGCAGCTGAGATATCTGCGTGCATACAACTCTAAAGGCCTTGTGCAATACAGGCTGCCATGTGCTTCATAAGTGAGCATCATCTATGCACTGATTTTCCAATGCACAACATGATTCTGGGGGTGGTATTGTGCTCTACCACCACAGCACGCTCTGGGAACAAACTGAAAGGGATCGAGGCTGCTTGTGGGCGCACAGAGGTCTTTTTTGTATTGCTCTGCCATCTCTACAGTCAGAGGCAGATGCAAACCAGCAATTTAATACCTCTTTCAAAAGCCTCTTATAGATTATAAATATGTGAAATCCTACCAATGACCCTGCATGCTACTGATTTTGCTTTTACAACAGATATACTTCACCAGTGTTTGAATATAATTTCAGAGTCGTTACAGAGCACTCACCAATGATTACTTTGCAAAGAGCGATAATCTAAGGCTGCATTCGGATACTCTTACTAAGCCTAAACTGAGAGCACCGTGAACTCAGTCTTATTTTCAGTCTCTTATCTAGCAACGAAGTGGGCAAATTGGTTACTGTTTTTCCAAAGAATCAGACATTTGCTTTACCTAAGGCCTATGAGGTTATACTGTCCATTTCCCTGTCAGTGCAGGATTGTGCCCAACCTTGCTCTGAGAGTCCCAAGCAATGGGGCTCCCAGCAATACATCACGGCCCAAAACACCTCAGTTAGGAAGGTCTATTTCAGCACTGACATTTATCTTTTTTTTTTTTTTTTTTTTTTTTTAAACACTTCATCCCACTGTTTCTGGTTATAGCCTCATGTATTGCACTCAAACTCCTCTTCTGCCTTCATGGTGTCAATACCAAAGCTGATCAGAAAATGGACAAACGCCCGCTGGAAAATTTTGATTTATTTTTTTTTGGTTTCCCAATGAAAATTTGAAAACTATCAAGGGAAACAGGCACTTTTCTGCAAAAAAATTTCGTTTAGTCAAAACCCCTATTTTCCATTTAAAAAGTTTTGACCAGCTCTAGTCAATACCCTTCATAAACTTGTCAAGGTGAGCTCCTCTCTCCCCTGACACCAGGCTCTCTTAGGCATTGCATAGCTAAGATACTCCTGTGTCATCCCTTTGAGCTTTCTGTATAATTTGGTCCCTTGAGCTCCTTGGCCATTTTTGTTGCCTGTTGCCAATTCCCTCTAGTTGTTCTCTCTCTGTTAATTTTGTGTTCAAAACTGAAGGGAGTATTCTAGGCAAAACTGTTCCAGAGTCATATACATTACGCAACATCTTTGCATAAGCAGCCTAACAGAGCACTGGGCTTTTCTATAGCAGCCACAACACACTGCCAACTAATATCTATTTAATCATCAACCTAATACTCTTTGCAGTACCGCGTCCCAGCTTTTTCATTATGGCTCTGATCCAAAGCCCACTCAACTCAATGGGAGTCTTTCCATCAACTTCACTGGACTTTGGATCAGATCCTATATGAACATTTGCATTTTAGATTATTTCCCCCGAGTCAGAACAGCCTGCCCTTTTCCAAGATGAATCTTCTTTTTGTTATTTTCTGCTCGTGTTTCCAGTTTCTCTCAGTCCCTTTCTAATATTTGTCAGGAGTTTTCACAACTGCTTTCAATTTAACGTCAGCTGCAGGTTTCAGGAATGTGCTGTATACTCCCTTTCCCAGATTACCAATGAAGGGTTAAAAAAGCATGCTGACGGGCTGGAATTTTCTTACTTGATCACTATTTGCAGTTATTGCTTTAAAAAAATCTGGGGGTCAGGGGATGACTTATATGAAAGAGCTCTCATGGGTCCCCTCACTGAACAGTACCATGCTGCCTTTTTTTTTTTTTTTTTTTTTTTTTTGTGGTGAACAAAGAAACTTGTCCTATCACTAACTCCCAAGGTACCAGAATAAAAGGCAAAATGCTTAACACATTAATTACAAAATGATTACATTATTTAACTCATTAGATTTCCCTGCAAGACTAACTAGCATTGTTTGTGGCTCGCAGTATGGCTCCTTGGGGTATCAGAAGCAGTTTTCCTTTTCCCGAAGGGTTCTTGCTGTTGGTGGTAAGGTACAGTTTGGTGCCAGGTGGTAAATTTGCCAAGTTTGCCAGGTTTGTGGCTGGCAACTGCAGCGTAGCCATCACTAGAAATGGAACAAAAAACAGAAAACCATGTTAAAAATTCAGTTTTCAGTTAAAAATTCAGAGTGGGATTCATAATAAAACCTGGGGAATTGAAATAAAGTCGGAACAAAATAGTGGCTAACCAATGAACACTGAGCATAACAATGAGAATGCTGTGCTTGCAGCACTTTATACAGCTCTAGGTATCTCTTCTGTTGAAGATAGTTTACATATAAAGTGTTATTTATTACTACACTAGCCTAATTCTAATAAGTTTTTACTACAGATCTCTTAGCATGTTATTTTGACTAGATGTTCCCTCTCATTCTGAAATATAGTTGTGTTTGGAGTAATACTGGAGCATGACAGAGTTCCAAAATGAATCAGAATCTGAATTTTGTAATCCAAGTTGTAAAGTTACTTTACCTGAACCTTGAGATCCACTTTTCTGAACCCCTGCTGAAGTCACCTGAGCCTTCGTTAAAGTTTGCACAGGTTGGGCAACAATTGTTCCACCACCTCCACTCACAATGGCTTTTGCTACTCCTTGGGTTACAACCTGCTTTGGACCAACAGCTTTTGCTACTGAAGAGCTGGATTTTGCCACAAGTATTTGACCACCACTGATAGCCACAGCTTGTTTCACTGTTGACTGTAAAGTAGAACTGACAGGAACCCCAACGACCTGTAATAAATAAGCAACCGATGACACTCTTCAAGCAGGATTTCCCTGGTACAGCACCTAAAGAGAATTAACATTCCACCTGGTGGGCTACCCAAGAAGTTGGTATCTATTTCAGGGCATTTCAGAGGTTAAACAAGCTAACAGGTTACCCATTCTGAAACAATAAACTTAATGTAAGGGGGACTCAAACACATTCAAATGTAACTAAGACCAACACAGAGACTATTAAAAAAACTGATCAAACTCACAACCATTCCTGTTCAGTCCACCGGTGAGAAAATAACTATAAAACCAACCATGATTTCAGAATGCCTATTAAAAATTTGAGTGTGACCCACTTATCCAAGGACCCTCGATATTCCCGAACATAGGAAACTGCTTCATTCAGAAAGAACCTGACGTTTGCCTTAGTGAAGTGCAGAGAGCCATGCGACCTGAGGAAGCACTCAATGCCTACTGGCAAAGGGTTCACTATTATGTCAGTAAACTCCTATCAGTCCGGACAAACTCACGACACCCAACACATTGCTTTCATAGTATTTATCTAAAAAGTGCCTTGTGAGGCATCAAATGAAAGCCAGTGACACCCTGGTCATCGATATCATTGTGAAATGCCTATATTAACACTATAGAAGGAGTTATGTATACCTATTGATATTATGCCTTGAAGTCTGTAACTAAGCAAAGGGAAAACCAGGAGAGAAGATAGTTAGCTCTCTGTCATATATAAATTAAGTACGATAAAGCTGACATAATAGAAGCCCACGCCGCATGTAGCATCAACAGGAAAAAAACAGGTTGATGGGAGGGCAGTGGAGGGGAGAATTTGGACTCAACATGGGTGACAGCACACAGGAGAGCAATCAATGGGGGCAAAGAGTCTTATCTTGGGGTGCACTTCAAAATGATGCATTTCAAAGGTTTACTGAACCATGAGAAGAAGGAAAAAGAACCTCTGTTATCCATTTGCTGAGAAAACCCCTTTGAGGGCATAGGGATATTCACAAAAGTCTGGGTCGTGGTGATGACTGGAAGACAGCAAGCTCTGCAAAAAGCTTTGGTGAGAGACTGTATTAGACAAGGATTATAACCTAAAGTTTTAATCTCTAGAAAGTGTTATACTTTTGTTTTGTTGGTAACCATTTCTGTTTCCATTATTCTTGCTCAATGCTCACTTGAATCTATGACACTCTGCTCTTTATTAAACAACTTCTCTTTGTTTTCACCATAAATAGAGTACAGTGCTGTATTATTACAAAGGACCCGATCTTAAGTTGTAACCTTCCAGCTGTGTGCGCACAGTCTCTTTGGGGACACTATACCTGGCAATTAGTGAGAGTGTCCAGTGACAGGGGCTAGACACCACAGGGGACGCTTCTGTGGAGTTCCAGGCCTAAGATACACTTGGTGTTAATCTGCAAGGTAAAATGCGGGCTGGCAGGGTTCTGATGAGTTTGTTGGGGTAGCTAGCTGACTGACTGCCCAGTTTGGCACCAGCAAGTCTCTCTCATTGAGGCAGGGGGGTAACATGCTGACCTACGGTTCTGGAGAAACTTAAGATTCAACTGACTCATGAAAATACTCTGGAAACTTTGGCCCCAATGTTGAACTAACAAACAGCCTCAGTTTTGTACACAGACAACACATCCAGGGAAGTATCACATTTGTGCACCTGCCAGACTAGGCAAAAAGGTAGTTTAAAGAACCATTAACTGATTTGTAAATATTAATGTACATTTACATATGTAAATATATTTTGCATACATTGGTCCGTGTGCGTGGCAGGTAGATTTCACTGTATACACCTTAGAGTGGGTAAAAAGGCAGGAATTAACCCTTTTGATGTCGGGACTGTTGAGCCTTTACACATGGAGCTGCTAAGCTCCAAGCGTGCCCCAGCTGCTTTGCTTCTCTCTCACTGACACATCACACTGAAATCTACTGTAGTTCTCGTTCCACTGATGCAAAATAAAGTTTCCATGCTGGGCTAGTTTCTCCTGTTTCGCTCTCTCTTAAACCTTTGCAACGGAGGAGTAAATAGGAAGCAGGAGGCTGTTCCTTGCAGGCAACAATATGCAGCTGTTTCCACCCCATTAACTTCCCCATGTAAGTAAAATTACCTATGAAAAATAAAAACAAGAACTACCCCTAGAGCTGGACTTGAACCCACGGCCTAGCACTCCCTTACATATAGTACCTCCAGCATTCTAAGGTAGCAGCACAGAGATAGCTTGTTTCCTATGACCTCCCCCGAACTCATGGCTTTAAGAGAAGCAGCACTGACTGCTATCCCCCCAGTTCTGTGCTAGCAGCAGCGTGGAGATGCGACAGCGAAACCACACTGAGTCCAGGCAGTTTAAGACATCAAAACATTCAATACCTTTGACTGGGTGGTCCCCTCTCCTGTGCTCACGATCTGCTTCTGAGGTGACAAAGCTATCATGTGACTCCCCTTCACAGTGACATACTGCTGCCCAGAGGCCTGTGAGGTTGTCCCAGTCACCGGCAGCTGAGGTTGCTGGGGCAGCTCTCCAGGCTCCTGCTTTATTATCACCTTTTCATAAGGAAAACTGGAGTAAACAAACTGCTTTGTGCCCCAAAAGAAATCATCATCTGCAAGCATCAGTCTTCAGAGAGAGGTAGGAGCTTCCGGGCTGAGAGAGAGAGAGACAGAGGACCAAAAGCTCCCACCGCACAGCCTCTGAACCATTCTGACTTCACTTCCTGTTTTGTCAAATGGGGTGAATACTTGCCAACTTCCCAGGGGCCTTATGAGGCTTAGTTAGTATTTGCAAAGTGATGGGAAGGCCACAAGTGCGAAGTGTCGTTATTAATATTAACTATGTGTTTGTTCTTGGAAGCTGCAACTATGCATTAGTCTGCTCAGGGCTGAGCGGTACTCTGGGCTTTTAATTCCCCATCCAGGATCCTGCCCCAAATATGGCCTGAACCCCAGAAAAAACCCCAACCTTTGATAAATCCTTTTCTATCCTGCTACATTACGTAAAGGGTGTGCCTTATTCATTTCCATTACGACCTCTATTACCAGAGGGTCTCAACATCTTGAATGTATTTATCCCCCTAACTGCTATTATCCCCATCTGGAGAATTGAGGCTCAGAAACTGAGTGACTTGGCCAAGGTCATGCAGGAAGTCTTGTGGAGCAGGGCATCATCACACATGGGTTTCCTGCGCCCCAGACTAGCACCATAAACCCTGTACCACCCTTCCTCTTTCATCAAAATTAACTCATAATTTAAAGGAATTAAGGCAGCCACTCAGAACTCTAGGATAAACACCTGATTTTGGATGCCAAGGTCAGTAGTTAGAAATGGAAATCCTCTTATTAGATCAGCCTATTAATTCCCCTGTAAGGGGTGGGGAGAGTACTGGCTCACAAGAAGACACGTGATACTACAGTTGGTTAAAAAGAAATTTGGACAAGTGACACTTAGGGAAATGCATTTAAATGCCAATATTTGACATTCAGAAATCATGGTAAAGTATGAGTAGACAGGAAAATAGCCTAGAGTCTCAGACTACCGCAGTTTATTTTTAATGTACAGTAGAAACTCAGAGTTATGAACAGCAGACTTACGAACTAACCAGTCAATCATACACCTCATCTGGAACCGGAAGTATGCAATCAGGCAGCAGCAACAGAGACAACAACAGCAGCAGCAAATACAGGACAGTATTGAGTTAAATATAAACTACTAAAAAAAAAAATAAAGGGAAAGCAGCATTTGTCTACTGCATAGTAAAGTTTCAAAGCTGTATTAAATCAATGTTCAGTTGTAAGCTTTTGAAAGAACAACCATAACACTTTGTTCAGAGTTATGAACATTTCATAGTTATGAACAACCTCCATTCCCCAAGGTGTCTGTAGCTCTGAGGTTCCACTGTATTATGCGATAAAAGCACAGCTCTAAGATTTGCTAGAATACGACAGTGGTTCATCAAGGAAAAGGATGAATGAGATGGAAGAAGAGAGACAGACAAGGGAAAGAGGGCAGAGGAACAATCGAGCCAACAGAACAGAATGGAAATCAAGACTAATCTGCTGACAGTTGTAAAAGTTTTCATTTCCCTAATCACATAACAATGGAACTGGCAGTCAGGCCCCAAGAACACTCACTCCCAACAGTACCGTTATATGCACTAGAAAAGATACATGCTTTGTGACAAAACCCAGTGTGCAGAGATACTATCAGAGCATGCATCCATGTACAAAGCCAAGAACATAATCAAATACCTTTGTAAAAGCTCCAAGTCCACCTGTCACAGATTTAGGGCTTTGTGCCTTAGAATGACTCCCAATTGGACAAAGGGGCGGCATGGTTGCAAATAGAGAATCCTCTTGCTACGGATGAATACATATGGCACACAATTAGGTGGAACGTGCAATATAAAACAAAGTGATGACTTCCTGTATTCACATTACTGATAACCCAGAGTGCCCTGAATTACTTATCTGCACTGTTGTTGTAGCCATATTGATCCCAGGATATGACAGACAGACACAAGGTAGCTAAGGTTTTATGACAGATACTGGTTTTATGGCTCATTACAACACCCAATTTGTAACCCACCCTATTGCCTGCGAACCCTTAATTACCCACTTCATTTTAAGTGGTCTCCTACAGGGTGTGTGAATCCCTTATGCTTAACCATCAGTCCCACCTTGTATTTAGTGTAGACACTCTGGATACCCTCTACAGACCTCAGGAAGAGCTCTGTGAAGCTCCAAAGGTTGTCCCTTCCACCAATAGCAGCTGTTCCAGTAAAAGATATTACCTTGGTCACTGGGAGCTGTGGGCGGCCATGCCTGCAGACAGTCAATGTAAACAAACTGTCTCGCGGCCAGCCTGCGGATTACCCTGATGGGCCGCATGGGGCCCGTGGGCTGCAGGTTGCCCACCATTGACATAAATACAATGGAATCCTGCCAAACAATATAAGGACCTGCAAACACCAAATTCTTTTTTGTTGTAAGTTATATTATCAGCAACTAAAACAATGTTTATTATCGTATGGTAATTAGCTGATAGAAATGGACTGACCGCTACAGTCACAGGCATGATTTTCTATTCTTTAAATGTTGTAAATTTAAATTAGGCTAAAACTGGCACACACAATCTAAGAGTTGAGAGCACATTTTAAAAGTTAAACACTGGAAAACCATTTGCTGATTTAAAGTTGCAAACAAAACGAAGTTCTGTTTCAGATACATTATTCTTTCCTCTAAGTAAAAAATTCTGATGGCATGCAAGCTTCATAGTAGAACTGGTGGACTTGCAGAAGTAGCAATATTTTCTACCTACATTATGTAAATTATGTATGCCACACATCTAGACCTGCAACATTTTGTTTCTTTCATTCCAGCTGGGGAGGTTGGTAGGTGAATCAAAAAAATTTTTTTTGACTCGTTCCATACTCTTAATAAATGTAAATTCTTATTTTCAGTCACTGTGCCAGAAGACTATTGAAGAGATGAAGAAAAATGTTGACCAGAGGATGCTTTGAAATGTTAGGTTGGACTGTTTTAATACAAAAGAATTTTTTTCTACCCTTACAAAATTACATGTTCCCAACCCAGTCGAAGAGACAGAGATTTACAGGGAACAGACTTCCACTTATTTTTCTAATTAACTTCCGATTCCTAATGGTGTCACCTTGAAAATGTGTAATTCACTCAATATGAGTGGTGTGCGTCTCTGGATCTGCTCTGATTTATTTGACACTACAGAGAAGTAACTGCTCCAAACCAGTGAAATAAAGAGTTAATCCTTAACCGTGTTAATGGCAGTCATTGTGTACATACTTATTCTTTTTATATATAAAAAAGTAAGGGGTGCAAAAATCACAGTTAAATAAAGCTGCTCCACGTTTGCTGCCTCAAATATGTAAAAACTTGTTTCCTAAGAGAAGTGATACTCAAGATCACTATGGGACAAGCCTATGGATTGGATCTCACTATGATAAAAATACAAGATGGGAATACATGCTTAATTTTACTTAGTACACCTCTACCTCGATATAACGCGACCCAATATAACACGAATTCGGATACAACGCGGTAAAGCAGTGCTCCGGGGGATTAAAGCAAGTTCGAAACGCGGTTTCACCTATAATGCGGTAAGATTTTTTGGCTCCGGAGGACAGCGTTATATCGGGGTAGAGGTGTAGATCTTGTTATATGTACACATGTGGCAAAATTCCTATACTACAGATTCTCAGAGACAGACCTGGTTGGAAAGTAACGTTCTGAATCTTAATTGAAAAATAAGAGGCTCTTCTCTATAGACTGAATGGCAATTATCCAGGCAGCTAAAATCGATTATTCTTGCATGTGCTGAACAGGCTAATGCTGACAAGGCTCCAGCACACCCCAGGCTCCACCAACCACTTTCAAAAGGTGCGTCATTGAAGCCACTAATCTGCCAAAAATAACCTTCTCTGTAGAGAAAATGGGAACGATTTTGTCTCAATTAACCCAGCTCCATACCTTTATTGCTTTCCAGCTGCAAAGCACAGACACTACTCATTCTCAATTTACAGTCAGTGACTCCACATTTGTCTGGGGCAAATACTTTTTTGTAGATAAAGCTTCCAATGTCGCTAGTTCTTTGGTGTTCTTTTTATCTCCCTGTTGTTGACATGAACATTCTTCTGATGGAGGGAGCTGAAAAGCCACTGAATGTCAGCTATTGGCCTGATATGAATCTATCAGTTGTGCAGAAAATTTGGAACTGAGATTTTAAAAATATGCACCTTTTGTTAAATCTGATATTATCACCAACCAAGCCAAAAAAGATCAGTCTTTTATAGAACAGGCTCTTTGAAAGGTATTTTGACAGTACCGATATCTGTGCCCTCCAAGGATTTCCTTATATGCTAACAAAAGACTGGCACTTTTCAGAGAAATAATCACAACTCTAATTAGAGCTGCATGAAATTACACTATCATACCATATAAACAATAGTGCTATGGTGGCTAGAGAGGAAATGTTCAAATGAACTAATGAGAACATGAAGTTGTCTGGAATCAGCATTTATGATACTGAAAAAGCCTGCTCCATATGAAGCTATTTCTTTATGGAAACAGACAACCTAACAAGAATGTTACCTTGACAGCTGACGTTACCAAGCTGCTTCCATGGATCTTTGAGACTGGAGAGCCGGCTCCATGAGAGGCTTGAGAGACACTTGTCAGTTTGCTTGTTGGGCTTCCTGGGTATTGGAAAACAAGTTTTATGCAGTGTTGTTGTAGCCATGTTGGTCACAGGATATTAGAGAGAGAGTGGGTGAGGGTAATGTCTTTTATTGGATCAACTTCTGTTGATGAGAGACAAGCTTTCAAGCTTACCCAGAAGCTCAAAAGCTTGTCTCTCTCACTAACAGAAGCTGATCCAACAAAAGATATTACCTCACCCACCTTGTCTCTACTGGAAGATAAGGCAGATTTCAGCATAAGGGTTCAGTCTTTGGTACCATTAAATAAATACATCAAACAAGGAAGACATGATCAGTGGAGATCAGAATGGGGACAAGTTACATTAGTGTTCTGTTATAGAAGACAACGTATAGTCAAAATCAACACAAACTAAACATCCCTTCTTTAAAGGAACTTTACCTCACTAAACATAATGCTAAAAATCTCATTTCTTCTTCAAGTACTTTTGAATATTAAAAGACATTTTTAAAATCTGCTTCTTCCCCGTTTGAACAGTTTACATTTTGTACTCCACTCAACAGAACTAGTTTCACTTTCTGATTCTCAATCAAAAGTACAGTTCTGCAACATGTGGGTTGCACATATAATATCCTCTTGCAGTGTTTATTTATTTACAAAACTGCTTGTATTTATATTAAAAACAAAACTATACAGATATTTCTATTGAAGGTAGGCTTTGTGAAAGCTCGCTTCTATAAAACCTTTGTTTCAGACCTCACCTGACTTAGTAGTGTCTCTTTGTTTTACCCTCTTTTAAAAAAATTAAGATATTGGGTGGGAATTTGAAAACCACCTACGTGACTCTGATGTACAAGTCCTCACTGACTTCCAATGGAACTTGTGCCCCTAAGCCACGTAGGTGCTTTTGAAAATGCCACTCACTATCAAATTGCATCGGATTTACCCAACAAGAGAGCTCAAAAACAGAGATTAAAAGAAATTCAGCTACTGCAAACATACAGTGGTTTCCCACCATTCAGTTTTCCTACGATACAGTTGTAGGGGAGTGCTCATTGAAAAAATGTGATTTTCTGATCAAAAAGGGGACATTTTAATGAAGATCTTCCCCCTTTTTCAACTATGTCTAGTGAAAGGCACATACTACATGGATCACTGTAACCAGGATGAACACACTATGTCAGCTCCAAGTGTCATTTTGAGAAGCTACTATATACACCTATATGTAATTACGTATACATGCGTTTAGACAGGAAGTTCTTAGCCTGTCTCTAATAATGGACTCACAAAAAGTTATTTTTCCTCCAGCATGTAGGCAAGGGTTTCCAGCTGGCTCACATTGCCTTCCACCTGTCTCCTGCAATCTGTACTCTCCAGACCGACAGACGGCACCGGTTCCCCTAGCGTCACCTCTGAAGCACCACAGGAATCTAGGTAAATGAGTCTGGGGTGGGCCTGAGGCCAACCAGCTAGAAGCAGCTGAATGAAGGTTCACAGTAGCACAAAGGCTGATTCAGTTCCTCTCCAGACCATCTTAATCCAATTGACCTATTGTTTCGATACAGCTAGAGAAATGCATGCTGGAATCTCTAGTACTGGCAGGTCACACTTCTGGGTTAAAGATGGGGAAGTGCGGGGGGGAGCACTTTGCCATGGCAAAGGCACAGCTTCATTTTAAGCGTCCTTGCTTTTTAATCAGTGTGTAGCACAGCCTCACATTCCTTGCTCCTCACCTCTGAAATGTGTACACTCCCTGGGGAAAGGAATGTGAGATTTCTATTTGGCCTTGCTTTTTCTGTCATGGCCGAAAGCAAATTCCTTTAACGTTAAAAAGACACATTCTGTACATTAATTATACAAACCAATAATACTGATCTTCCTTTGTAAAAGGCTTTCAGATCTTCACAGATCTAAGTGAAGATAGGCTTGAATGTATAAAACTAACCTGCTACCTTCTATGGATCAAATTACGCACCTGTGCTTGTGGCTGCTGCTCCGACCATCTGTGCCGGCTTGTCCACAATAACGTATGGATTATTAATGACTGAACTAGCAGACCCCAACTTCATGTGCACTGGAGTGGAGGTTGGGGTACGAGGTAGTGGAGATGGGCATGGGGTTGATATTGGAGAACCTTAAGGAAAAGAGTCCAACACTTCCATCTCAAATTTCGTAAGGGCATAAAAATGCAATAATAAAAAAAAAGACTTGTAGTTTGGACATTTAGCTGAAGGTGCACTTCCAGCCTGAGCGGGGTGCCAGGGCTGCAGGGATAGGTAAAGCTGCATGATCCCAGACTTCCCCACTCGCACTGTCAATATGCTTCTGTAGATGAGGGTGAAGTGCTGAACAGCTCCTTGAAGCCATTCATCTTCCTTCGCCTACAGTGCCCCTTTTTACAGCCAACCACAGAAACAGCTCATGAATAAAGGGCTGTAGGCTCAGGCAGTCAACCACTAGGCCAAGCCTCTATTTTATCCCACACTCGGCTCAAACGCAAGAGCCCCTAAGAGCCGTTATGGTACCACCATGTGGACTCTTGGTAAGTGGAAAGGGGATTAAACTGGGGGTGAGGGGAGGGGAAGACAAAAAACAAAAAAGCAGATGAGTTAAAAGGGTAGCAGAGACAAAAGGATGGAAGAGTGAGAACATAGACAGAAAAGAGAGGGCAGCCACTGCATCAGGGAACAGAGCAAGAGGACTCTGTGTGGGAGAAGGCAATCCTCCAATAATCTGCTCTCTTGGGAGAGAGGGAGGGAGGACTGACAGCTAACAAGGAGCAGAAACACTCAATCCAGGAAGACCCTGATGATTTACAGCAACTATCACAATCCGAAAGGGGTCGGGGTCTTAGCATGAAAAAATTAGCAGAGCCTAAGAATTGTTTAAACAGGGGAACATCTGGAACAGCAAAGCTTGATATAGAAAAGCTGAAGGGTTTCAAGGAAGGCAAGATGGTTCTGTAACTCTCACCCACTGGAAAGTCTCACTCATGCGACAAAGAAAAGAAGAGCAGTGGGACAGTACGTTAGGATGATAAGAGCACTTTGCAGACATTCAAAACTAAGCTGCTGGTGCCCTGGGTACTACTTTAAGATGGCAAGGACGACTATTGGCAGAAGAGAAATTACAACCACGCACAGGAGAAGTCAAGTTGGGAAGAGATCATCAGTAGCACCCAGCTTGGTACCCTGGCTCTTCATTCTCTATATGAACTTCAGATGAAGGTAGGGCTTTACAGGCAAGGCTCCCAGTTTCCCAAGTGACCCAGTAGGGTTGGCCATTAAAGATTTTTGATGCAACAATACAGCTTGGTGCAAGGCACTGCATCAGTGAAGAGAATGCACATTATGTTTAGCAGACTAGGAACTAGAGGTGAAAAGAGTTAACAGTACAGGCAAATGTAGCATGATTGTGTCTGGCTGAGAAGTTACTAAAAGGAAATCATTTTGCCAATTGCAATCAGCTGCTTATCTAAACAAACAGGGAATTACTGTTAAGGGAAAAGGGAGGAAGCGGTTTGATTCTAAGGAGGGGACTTTGTTACTAGGAGAATAACAATTTATATACAAGTTTAAATCCTGTCATTTCCCTGATAACATAAAAGGAAAAAACCTGCACCCACTTTACCCAGCCCAGTAGTTTGGCATTTTGCAAAGAGAAGAAGCCCTTCTTCCCATGGACATATCCTTACATGCAAAATGCATTTCAATATTATGTTTTGAACTAACACTTTTCACACCTGAGCCCATTAGCAGCAGTAGCAGATTTACTAAAGAGTGATCTCAAGTGGGTTGCTGGTAGTATTTATGCCCAGTGAGAGACTAAAACTAGTTCCCATCCCGCTTTTAATCTTGAATTCACAAATTAAACATTTTATATAGGTTTGTTGTTTTTTAAAAGAGGGAATTTTGTTTAGTGCATTACACTGGATCTCCCTATTGCCTAACATGTAATGTTAGCATGAAAATCGGGAAAGGACACAAAACAAGACCAACTAGTTCAACCTCATTGTTCAGTATGATACTGAAACTAAAATGTACCTGATACAATCTTGCAGCTCATGGTGATGGGCTGGAAGGATTTTCCTGGAGATTCTGCGGGGCTCGGGATCTGACCCTGAGGTACTATTTTGCAGCTAGCTGCAATTGGCTGAAAAGCTGAATTTCCATGAGAGCCAAAGGTTACTTTCTGTGTTGCCAATTTGGTGGGAGTCCGTTCTATTGAAGATGGCAGGGAATAAAAAGTGGTATGTCTTTCAGTTTCAGCATTCACAGGGAATCCTGATTAAAATATGGAAAAGAGAAATGTTTCTCAGGCTGACTCATCAAATTCCTTGTTGCGTTTCTCTACACAGACAAAAATTAAGATATAACAAACATGTCTACAAATATAAAGCATAAGAAAGTGGGGGTTCAGTTATGATTTTTTTGCATTTTCATGTGTTATTTTGCTGGATACATCCTGAACAAAAAATTAAGACCCGGACTAGCCATATACTGTCTTACCCAATATGCAGCCATGCACATTCGTTTTTGGCATATTTTTCATAAGTCACATTGACTTACCTAAAACTATTAAGTTTTGAGTGTCCATAAGACAGATAGATCAATGTAGCTGAGGGGAAGTTTCCCCTGAAGAAAATCCCTGTCCCTGCATATTTAGGAGTGATTACCTAGAGGTAAGAGGGCTGACTACCGCCCTCTTATATTAGCCCATAGTTTACTCTGGTGTGGCAGAAACTGTATTACTGAAGAGCTCAGGTACTCATGGATAATGAGCCACTAACAGAGAAGCCAGTGTAGAGGCCCCAAAGGCTGAAAAGTAGGTTTCCTCTTTTCAATTTGTTTTATGGGCTGTCCATCCAGATGTACTTAGTGTCTTTGCTCAAGTCTGAAAAATGCTAGTGTATTGATAGTTCAGAGGCCTGCATTTTCCTTTTTTTGGTGTGAGACCATCAAAAGCACTCACTGAAACCCTGAACCTTCTCCCCTTCGCCTTCCCCACCCCCCTAACTCAGAACCACTGCCACAGCAGACTGCAGGAGTAGATGACATGGGTGGAAAGGACGGCTGTGCCACATAAACACAAGCACGCCGACAACTAGAAGAGCTGCATCAGGAGATTTTACCAGAGATGTCAGGGTAAATAAGGCCTCAGAGCTACAACCACCAGAGCCAAGCCAATGCTCCATATTCTAACGTTTTGTGGGACATAAATTACTCCCTCTCACTACACGCTTCTGCGCATCGGAATATAGATGCTAAACAAGAAAGCAAAGGGTCTCTCTCTCTCTTTTCATCCCAGCTAATAAAACCAGATACCACAACACCCATGAAAAAGTAAAATGGCAGCAGGGTCAGCCTTTGTTTTGCTATGCAATCTGAAGACCATACTGCTGGGCTCAGATGGCCTCAGAATGGTTTGTTGCCCCCAATTCAAATGATTTTAAAATCTCAATTGTTGGAACACTGCAAAGGGCACACATGACAATTAAAGGAAGACGCTTAAAAGAATGGAGGCTCAGGTGATCTTCAGTGGGATTCTACCTGTCCCTAAAGGAAGACAGCGAAGGTGAGACAAGATTATGATGATCAACAGATGCCTCAGGCAGTGGTGCTATTAAGGAGGGCTTCGGGATGTTTGACCACTGGGAGGCACTCGGGGACACAGGACTGTCTTCATGGGGACGGACTCCACCTGAGTAGGGAGGGAGACAGACTTCTGGGATGGAGGCTGGCACAACTGACTAAAAGAGCTTTATACTAGGAATTTGGGGGGAGATGGTTGGGAGATGCTTATCTAATCACCAAGTCTGATTCTAAAACCCAATTGGGAGGAAAATCAAGTAAAAGTGGATACAGCAATGAAGAAAGGAATAACAGAGGGCAGGAGAACGGATAAGAAGAAAAGACAATGTCAATATCACTGACAGGAACAGTCAGGTAGGCAATACTCGCAGTCAAATGACTATGTCTAAGCAAGCAAAGAATCTGGGAGAAGCCACACAGGAACAACTAAGATGTCTGTACACCAATGCAAGGAGCCTGGGTAACAAAATGGAGGAACTAAAACTACTGGTGCAGGAAATGAAACTCGTAAGTATTACAGGGATAACAAAAGCATGATGGAATAGTATTCATGACTGGAGTACAGATATTGAAAGGTATGTGCTGATCAGGAAAGACACTGTACATTAATGACAGGGTAGAGTGTAAAGCATTTAGAAGTGACAGAATGGGTAAAACTGAATCTTGTTCAAAATCAGCGTGGGGAAGAAAGGCAACAGAGACTCCACCAGGATAGTGCTCAGGGTCTGCTACAGACCCCCAGGATCCGACCTGGATATGGATAGAGACCTCTAATATTTTTAACAAAGTAAATACTAGTGGAATTGTGTGATCATGGGAGACTTTAATTTCCCAGATATAGCGAGGAGGACAAGCACTACTAACAATGGTAGGACTCAGATATTCCTGGATGTGATAGCTAACAGATTTCTTCACCAAATAGTCACTGAACCACCAAGAGGTGATGCTATTTTAGATTTAGTATTGGCAGGTAGCAAGGACCTCATAGAAGAGCTGGTTGTAGAGGACAGGTTTGGTTCGAGTGATCAGGAGCTGCTTAGTCCAGTTTAAACTAAATGGAAGGAAAAACAAACATGGTCTGCAACTAATGTCCTTGATTTCAAAAGGGCAAACTTTAAAAAATTAAGGGAATTAGTTAGGGGAAGTGGACTGGACTGAAGAACTCAAGGATCTGAATGTAGAGGTGGCTTGGAATTACTTTAAGTCTAAGGGCTGGTCTACAGTACAGATGTAAGTCAACCTAAGTTACACTACTTCAGTTATGTAAGTTACTGTAACTGAAGTCGACGTATCTTACGTAGACTTACTGAGGTGTCTACACTGAGCTGTGTTGACGGGAGACGCTCCCGCCGACTTCCTGGGAGCTGGAGTACAGGCGTCGACGGGAGAGTACTCTGCCACTGATTTCACCAGACCCACTAAATCAACACACTGCTGATCTAGCTGTAAGTACAGACAAGGCCAAAGTTGCAGAAACTATCTGGAGCCTGCATCCCAAGCAAGAGGAAAAAATTCATAGGGAAGGGTTGCAGATCAAACTGGACGAACAAGCATCTCATACAGGTTATTAGGAAAAAGCAGAAAGCTTTCCTTGCTGATCCATTCCTTGTAGGCGCTCTCTTGGGGTATTTCTACACTGCAATTAAAAACCCATAGCTGGCCCATGCCAGCTGACTATGGCATGCAGGGCTCAGGTGCTGTTTAATTGCCGTGCAGACATTTGGGATCAGGCTGCAGCCTGAGTTCTAGGACCCTCGTTCAGACATTCAGGCTCAGGGAGGGTCCCAGAGTTCTGACTGCAGCCTGAGCCTGAACATCTGCCCCACAATTAAACTGCCCGAGTCAGCTGGGACAGGCTAGCTGTGGGTGCCTAACTGCAGTGTAGAGACACCCTTGGAGGTCAGAAAGTGTACGGAAAAAGTGAGAACTGCCAAAAGCCAAACAGAGTTGGATCTTGAAAATGAAATTAAATACAACAAAAAAGGTTCTTTAGCCATATAAATAAAAAGAAAACGAGGAAAGAAGAAGTGGGGGTGCTAAACACGCAGGATGGGGTGGAGATTAAAAATAATCGAGGTATAGCCCAACACCTAAACAACTACTTTGCCTCAGTTTTACTCAGGGTAATGAAGAGCTTGGGGGCAGTGGCAGGATGGCTAATGGGAACGAGGATACAGAAGTAGAAATTACCACACCCGGAGGGGAAGCCAAACTAAAATACCTTAATGGGACCAAATCAGTGGGCTTGGATAATCTTCATCCACAAATATTAAAGGACCTAGCACATGAAATTACAAGCTCAATAGTATCGATTTTAAATGAATCCGTAAACTCAGGAGTCATGCCCTATGACTAGAGAATTGCAAATATAATACCTATATTTAAGAAAGGGAAAAAAAGTGATCCAGAAAACTACAGGCCTGTTAGTTTGAACTCAATTGTATACATGGTGTTAGAACAAATTTTGAAAGAAAGTAGTTAAGGACAGAGGTAAATGGTAATTGGGATAAAATACACCATGATTTTACAAAAGGTAGATCGCACAGAATTCTTTCCCAGGCATCTGCTGGTGGATCTTGTCCACATGCTCAGTCTCTAATTGATTACCATAGTTTGGGTCAGGAAGGAATTCCCCCACCCCCCAGATTAGACTGGCAGACACTGTGTGGTTCTTTTGCCTTCCTCTGCAGCATGGGGCACGGGTCGCTTGCTGGTTTGAACTAGTATAAATGGTGAATTCTCTGTAACTCGAAGTCTTTAAATCAAGATTTGAGGACTTCAGTAACTCAGCCAGAGATTACGGGCCTATTACAGGAGTGGGCGAGTGAGGTTCTCTGGCCTGTGATGGGCAGGAAGGTCAGACTAGATGATCATGATGGTGCCTTCTGGCCTTAAAAGTCTAAGCCTGAATGTAGGGCAGGATCACGGTAGCTTTTGTTATATAACAGAAAATTACTCTGCTTTAATGGTGCAAAAAATTGGTGTTTAAGTAAGACTAAACCATGTTTAAGGCAGAGTGTTTTAATTTAGGCTATTTGGCCTATGGAAGTTTCTGTAAGATACACAGAAGTAAAGATTGCTCAAATGTTCAAAGAAAAGGTGGCAGCTATTTTTGAAAGTGCTCAGAACACTTAAAAGATTATCCCAGAGGAACAGCCCCTGAAAGTGGGAATTATGTTCCTGCTCAAGCAGTAACAAAAGTCTAGGTCCTTACTTTGAAATCCCCTACCAACAGTAAGAGAATCATGACTGACACAGAAGGTGCAGACAATGTGGAGGGTATGGCAAAAACTGCTCTATTTAAGCCTAGTGAAGGCATTTGCTTCAAAGGGGGAGGATCTTCTGGCTAAGGCTCAGACTGGAAGTTAGGAAATCTGAGTTATATTCCCAGCTCTGACATTTCCTTGGACAACTCTCTTAACCTCTGTAAAACAAAGATAATTCCCTGACTCAAAGGGGTGTAATGCGGCAAAATTAATGTTTATGAAGTGTTTCAGCATCCCTGGATAGAAGGCCCTAGATCAGTGTTTCTCAAACTGTGGGTTACGACCCCCAGATCGAGGGGAGGTGATGGTACGTTGGGGGGGGGGAGGAAGAAAGAAAGAAAGAAAGAAAACACCACTGAAGCTTGACACATCCGCCCCTCCACAGACGGAGAGGGGCGAATGTCCCAAACCTGGTGGCACTGAATCACCATGCGCTAGGTTGCAACACCAATCAAATTCAGAGACAGAGGGGCGGAGGGCTACATTTGATTGGCACTGTAACTTACCATAAGGGGTCACAATGCCACTTTGGTTTGGGACATCAGTCCCTCTGTCTCCATCTACGGAGAGGCGTATGTGCCTAACCTAGCTAGGATGAAACACCCAGAGTGGAGAGCTGGGCCCAGCCCTGCAGGACAGGAGCTGCTGTTGTGGGGTGAATGCAGGGTAGGGTCGTTCTCCAACAACCCCCCTCCTTTATGTAACCACTGGTGGTTGTGTTAACAAAGGTGAGCACCAAAGGGGATCATGGCATGAAAAAGTTTGGGAACAACTGTACTAGAGGATGGTCCAGTGGTTAGGCGCTTGCCAGGGAATCAGGAGTCCTGACTTCATTTCCCCTGTTCCACCACTGACTTCCTTGGGGACCTTGTGCAAAGTCACTTTGTCTCTCTGCCCCCCAGCTCCGCAAATGTAAAATGGGGATAACATCACTTATTTCACAGGGATGTTGTGAGGATAAAAGTCATTAAAGATGGGAGATGCTCAGATACTAAAACAATGGGGGACATATAAATATTGCAGCCTTCCCACTCCCCTAACACCTTCATAGGCAGTCCTTTTCTGCAGCCAACACAATTGCAGATACCAGACAATCCCAGCACTCACAAATGTACATTTATGCCTGAAATGTTCACACATTTAAACAGGTTGAGAAGATCACCTGGCTAAATTATCTGAAGTGCACAGATCAGAACTGAAAGCACTATTCACCAAGTCACCCTTTCCAAGTGTATGTGCTGCATAAAGCTTTTTCTGTTCCCGAGTTTGGCAGAACGGCCTACTCAATGAACTCGATAAATAATACTTCTCTGAATTCAATTTCTGTCACAAGCCTGTTGCTTCCTCAATACACTTGGCAGCCAGGTGCCAGTCAGATGATTTATGGTCTATTTCAACATAGCTTGAAGTAGGTGTGTGGTAACTTGTAAACCAAAAACCCATTACAAGTGACAGCCCCAGCATCAGTACTAGCCACGTATTTTAAACAAAATCAGAATACACAAATACCAGTTTGCTTTACCTTTTTCCACAGAAGCATCTGGAATGGACTCAAGTAACTGTTTAATTGGTGAAGAAGCTTTCACTGGCGCTGGTATACTTAGTGGTAATGGTAAAGACGTGGGGACATCAGAAAGGTCAGATTCAGAAGACTGGGAAAAGAGATAATCCTCGCCAAGAGAATGCCGATGTAGCTCAACATCCACTACCTTCCAGAAAGAGGTGAAAGGATTATGATAAGTTATGCACTTGGCAATTGGCAGCCCAAATATCATGAGTTAGGATGCCTTAATTTGACCAAAGCCTGCAAGACCTCTGCACATGGAACTACCATTGATTTCAAAAAAGGCTGCATGGGCAAATGTCTTGCAGGATCAGGCCTACAACAAAACCTAGGAAAATATAATGATTTGTGATATTAAATATCCACAACAAAATAGCACATATCTACCGCTGCACAGAATTCCGAACAGTAAACATCATCAGGCAAAGTTCCCACAAACTCAGGATCCTGAACAACTAATCCATGTGATGTCCCATTAAAGTCAGTGGGATTCCACATAGGTGCAAGGGTGCTTATCAGATCTCAATGCAGGATTAAGGGCTAACCTTGTACGCTTGGTTTGGAAATCCCTTGAAGCATACACTACAGCATTTGTTTACTCTTCAAAAATGTTCCTCACTATCTTGAGAAAACCCATATTAAAATCTACTTCGCTGAGTGAAAAGCTGAGATCATGCAACTCCACAGAAATCTTCTGACTTAGTAAAACAGAGGGGAAAAATCAAAATTAGAGATAGTAGACTATGATTGAGGTTAAGTGACTTATCCCAAGTCTAAAATAGAATCTTGTCTTTAATCCCACAATACTGAGCTCTAACCACTAGATTACATTGCCATCTATACTGCAGAAAACAGTCAACTAAGCACAATAGGAAGGAGTTTACCCAACTATGGCTAAAAGTGAACAAGTCATAAAATCATTGTGAATCAACAGGATAGTTCATTTGCTGGCCACTGACTTCACTATTCTCTATTTTGGCTATTACCTCTACATTCATTCCTTTCTGTAACTAATTTTTATACTTGTGTGCTAGATTTTCTATGTGTTGCTTTTATGTTAAGCTCATTCAACTGATCTTCTAACAAATATACACATACACTATTTATATGTGGAAAGTTTGCTTCTCAAAAATATCTGAATGCATTTCTCTTGAAAATAACGAAGATGAAACATCAATGACTTCAAGGAACGAGCACTGCATCAAACCAAGTCACTTCCCAGAATTGCTTTATCATCTCATGTTGTAATACAAATCTAATCTATGGTTACAAGAAAAGGTAGTTTGCAGGGTTGTTGTAGCTGTGTTGGTTTCAGGATATTAGAGAGACAAGGCGGGTGAACAGATATCTTTTATTGGACCAACTTCTGTTGGTGAAAGAGGCAAGCTTTTGAGCTACACAGAGCTCTTCTTCAGGTTTGGAAAAGGTGCTCGGAGTGTCACAACTAAATAAAAGGTGGAAGAGTTTGTGGGTTCACTACAAGCATAATATTTTTTACTTCCTACGCAGCCATTTTTTAAGAGTTTCCATGCTTTTATTATGAAAGGTTAAAACTATGGTACAATTTTACTTGGCTACAGTCACTACAATTCCAGTACTAAACTTCTTACTTTGCAAAGTGTTCTGGGACACACAGTCCATGAAAGATTTTATACAACAGCAAGCATTTCCATTCTACAGCTCAGTAACTCACCGTTTCTGCACCAAGTGTCTGCAAGCCAGTATAGGTTCTGTCCAACTGTGGAAAACAATTAGATGAAAGAGTACATTACAACATGTTAAAATATTAATATTTTAGCTGAAGTTTACAACTAATCTTTTATGAAATAGTAACACAGCAGCAAGTTCCTAACTAAAATAAACTGTGATTCTGTAGCAGAGCAGTGACATATCAAATTTACCAAAGCTAGAGATCACATTCTTTGGCAAGTAGCAACATTTGCACTTTGTAGTGAGCAGAAAAACCATGCTGCTGCCGGGGGAGATGGGGAGGAGGGAGGGGAAGGGGTGTGTGAGTGTGAGTGAGTGTGAAATAAAATCTGTAGGGGGAGGGGAGATTGGCATTCTGCATTAATTAGAATAAAATCCTAATTAATTTAAATTAATGACATAAAATTAATTTAAGGTACAAATGACTAGCCTTAGACAAGTGTCCTTTTTATTCTTTGCATAAATCCAAATAAATATGAAACAATCTCAATTATATGCAGCAGGATCATTAAATGGGATTTTTGTTACTGCTTAGCTAGTTTATCCTCAGGCCAACTAAACCACTGTCACCTTACCCAGTGTCCTATCAGTAGATAAGAGACAGGAAGTTTCAATGAAAACTGACACCAGCCAATAGAAGAACCCAGTAGCAGAAACTGCCTGAGCCATACAAACTTCAGAAGAACTCATGCTAGCAGACTAAGGCCCTGTTTACATTAAGGACATATGCACCAGGGTGCAAATTCTTAACATAGACACAATCTACTGGCACAAAGCAGGGTTTACACCAGGGGTCTCAGATTCAAATGACCGCGAGGGCCACATGAGGACTAGTACATTGGCCCGAGGGCCGCATCACTGACACCCCGCCTCGCTGCCCCTGCCCCGTCTCTTCACCATCTCCTCCTCCAAGCTGTTTTAATAAAATTATATATATGGTGCATATGTCCTTAATATAGACAGGGCCTTAGTCTGCTAGCATGAGTTCTTCTGAAGTTTGTATGGCTCAGGCAGTTTCTGCTACTGGGTTCTTCTATTGGCTGGTGTCAGTTTTTTATATATATATATATATATATATATATATATATA
>NC_048306.1:59154549-59168837 GCF_013100865.1 Trachemys scripta elegans | reverse complement strand
TGGGTTTTTTTTTAAATTACAGCAGATCAAGCATCTTGTAAACACAACTTGCTGGAAGTTCATAGCTATTTAAAAAGTGAACACAATGAATTAAACTACAACAGACTGACACACTTTACTAGACATGACAGTGAAACTATGGTAGCTGCCGATAAAACTAAACTGGTATTAACTCTTACTTAAAACATTGCATGGATGGCAAAAAAATCTATCAGCCTTGTAAAATTAAAGGAGCTTTGGTCTAGCCAACATGCTAATTAGACCCGTTGAACAGAACTCTAATTCAATCAGAAATGTACCCGAACTTCAGCACCCAGCACAAACTCAAAAGCTGTAGAAAAAGAACAGGGACAATAGCTGTACTTTTGTGAACATTTCTTAAGAATAAGAGCAACTTTTGAAGTGAACGTAATATGTGTGAAGCATGTAAGACTCTCAGATAAATTGGGGGGAAAAACTCTCCATCTGATAGAGCAGATACAGAAACTGATAGAGCAGATACAGAAAGCAGGAGGGGGACAGTACAAACCCCTTGCTAATGTGCCTTCCTGTGGTACTAGAGGGAGCACTTGAAGATCAGAAGTGGCTCAGTCATTAAGAATAGTCAACACAGAAATCCAGAAAAAACATTCCTCCCATCACCACCAAATTCTCTGTCCATACCAGTTGACCAACATGTGTTTGAAGAGGCAAAAAGCAAGTTAGATTTTAAAAAGAAAACTTTAAAAAGCTGTGTGAAAGTGCTAATAGGATACTAGTGTAACACAAGAAACCCCTGCTGAGTAGAACCATGCATCTGGGTATTCTCTAGGCAGGTAAGGCAAACCCATAGTTTCCATCCACATGCCTGAAGTTTGACACAGCAGTTCCATTCTTTATTAGAACTCAGATCAAAATATTAGCAATTTAAAGGTGAACTGCAAGTCAAAAACAAAACCTGAGTTAAACCCAGGCACATGTCCTGACACTCCAACTTGCTAGACCAACCATAGGGGCACATAGCATGGGTTTTAACAAGCTGTTTCTAAATTCATTTTCTCCCATTTATTACTCCCTGGTTCACTGCAGGTATTATTCTGTGAAGTCATAAATACAGTGGGCCCCATGTGTGAAAGGAAGGATGGTTTTGAAGTTAAGGCACTGACTGGGACTCAGGAGATCTGGATTTCTGCTCCCAAGTCTCCCAGATTCCCTGTGTGACCTTGGATAAACCATTAATCCCTCTTCTACCTCAGTTCTCTTCTGTAAAATGGGATAATACGGTCCTGCTCTAAAGAGTACTGCACAGCTAAATTCATTAATCGTTGCGAAGTCCTGTGTACTAATACAGTGGTGATGAGCACTGTAGAAAAGACATTACATTTCAGAAAATAAAACAAGCGTGGTGATGGTTTTTTAGGGAGAGGAGGCAACAGTGTTTCTGGAATGAAAGAATTTAACGACCTAGTTAAAATCTGTCTGTGCTGAATGCCCCTGCAGCCCGTTTTGTGGCAGCACAAGTTGTGTGCAATTCAGTTACCACGTTTGTTTTGCAGTTCAGCTTTCAAGCATTTACGACTGTACCACAAAAGCAAAACAGGAAAGCTACACAGCGGCTAAACTATGCAGTCTAAATATTCTCCAGTCTTATTGTTCCAAAAATAAATTTTTACCTCTCCAACTTTAAGGAGACCAGCAGAAGCATAATAGTTAGCCACAATGCAGGCACGAAGCTTATCCATCATCCTCCTTGCCTCAAGCAGGCGCTATAAAAAGAAGAGAAACTGTATTATAAAGTACTGCAATTGCAGCACTTTTCAATACTTCCTGATCCTCTAACTTCTCTCTTTTTAAGAGAGACCTTTATACCTGATCTATGACTTCAATCTCATGTTCCTTATTCTTCATTTCAACAGCAAACTGCTCTTTAATAATTGTCTCAATCTTCTGTACAGCAGCATCTCGAGCTGTTCAAAAAAGCACATTAAAATAAAAGGGTAGTTCAATCCTAGAGGTTCTACGTGAAAAGAAATGTTAAAGAAGGAAAAATAAAGGTTACGGTAACTGAGCACAACACAATGGAAGGGATCTCTAGCACTGAGTGCCAATTTGTTTTTATTTCTGGTCTGCACCAGAACATAATTTCTCTTAAAATAGGTCTATAAGTTGGTTTTTACAAGGTTTTTTTTTTTAATTCTTGTAAGCACTGAGGTGGGAGACCAGTCATGAGACATTGTTTACTATTAGATCTGAAAAGAAGTAAATATTAAAAGAGAACAAAATGCCACCCACAGTGCAACATAGCCATTAGAATACAACAAACATATGCATCAATATGCAAACACAATACAGAGAGGATGAGGGGGCAGAACCACACACACACCAAAAAAGAAGTCTATAGATGGGAAAGGGAAGGCTGTATCCTACTATGATAAACAGCAGGGGTGACCAACCTTCGGCCCACCAGAACATTTCATAAGGCCCATGGCCTGCTTCAACATAATATATTAACGGCTGATTTATTAGCATTTCTTGTCATGTATATATCATTTTAGTTTACACAAGGAAGTATCAAAAAATGCAATAAAGAATGGGTTTAATAAAAAAAAAGTGTCATGTTTCATATAAGCACAAGCCTGTAAATAACAACACTCTGCATTCACAGCTCAGCTGTAGACTAACCAGACCACTTAAACATATACTTCTTTAGTGATTGTTGCTATAAAAATTCAGGAAGACACTTTCAGACATGCACAGATTAGCTGTAGTCTGCCACAGATGCAATACTTTTGATTGGCAGGTAAATACAGATGAGTGAAAATGCCTCCAACAAAAAAAAACGGAAAGTGAACGTTGAACGTCATGTTTTTCAAGGTAAGTGGACCGATCAATTCTTTTTTGTCCTCAACAACGCAAATTATTATGTCTCATTTATAAACAAACAGTCGCCGTGTGGAAGGAATATAACATCAAGAGACACCATGACACAAAACACAGGGAAAAGTCTGATGCACCACAAACTGCAAAGATCATGTCTTTGAAAAAAGAGATTGGAAGTTTACAGCAAATGCTAAGAATACAAGAAGAAGAAAATGCATCAGCAGTGAAGGCAAGCTACCATATTGTGCATTTACTGGGCACTAAATGTAAATCTCTTTCTGACAGGGAGTTCATAAAAAATTGTATGAATCTGGTTATGGAGGAAATGTGTCCTGACAAAAGGAACCTTATTGAAGCAGCAAGTCCGTCTCGCCAGATTTTTACTTGAAGAATAGAAGATATTGGTGAAGATTTAAAAGAACAAATCTGTGAGAAAATCCAAAATTGTGAGATTTTTTTCAATGGCTTTGGATGAAAGCAATGACATTACTGACGGTGCTAATTTTCATTTGTGGAATAGACAAGGCATTTCAAGTTACTGAGGAGTTTGCGGCGCTCCAGACACTTCATGGAAAAACTACTGGTGAAGACTCGTTTTGGAGATTTGCCCATACTATTAGGGAACTTGGTCTGTCTTGGAATCAACTTGCCGCAACAACAATGGACAGCACTAAGAACATGGTAAGCCACAAAATTGGACTGATTGGTCTGGTGTATAAGGCTGGTGATTAGTGCAACACTGAAAGGACAATGGTGTTGCATTGTATTATTCACCATGAAGCTCTGTGTGGAAAACTTCTGAACTTGGAAAATGTAATGACAACCATGGTGGCCATTGTAAACTCGATTAGAGCACCTGCTCTAATCAAACATTCCTGAAGAAAACTGATTCAGAATACGAGGATGTGATGTACTACAGTGAGGTACATTGGCTTAATCATGGAAATGTGCTCAAACTTTTCTTCACCTTGCAGAATGAAATCAGTATTTTCAGGAATGAAAAGTCTAAAAATGTATCTGAACTCTCAGATCCAGTGTAGCTGTGGGATTTGGCAACTCTAAAAGATTTAACAAGCCATTTGAATTATCTCAATTTGAAATTGCAAGGTAAAACAGGCTTGTTTCCCATTATACTCAGATGTGAAAGCCTTTCAAGCAAAACCAAAACTCTTGTGACAACACTCGGAGAGAGGAACACTATCTCACTTTCCTTCCTGTGAAAAATTTAGTCGCGGTGAAAACATTAGTGTTCCGGTTCCGTATGCCCAAATGGTAAAATTACTGGACCTCCTGGATGAGAATTTTGAGGCCAGATTTTCTGAATTCAAGTCACACACAAGTGATGTTCGACTATTTGAAAATCCTTTTGTTGCTAATGTGGATAATATCCCTGCCTCTCTGCAAATGGAACTGATTGAACTGCAATTTAACGGACATGTTTCACAATAAGAAACAGGTGGAGTTTTACTCACTACTGCCCAATGATCAATTAGAACAATAGTTCACTGTGAAGCCAGAGACCCACTCAAACACCTTAATCTCTAGTATGGCATCAGATGCTTGGTATCACAGTAAGACATCCATGTCAAAGTAATTTAACTTTGGATATAAAGGGCAGTGTAGTCTTTCATTAATGCAAGTCCCAGCATGGCATCATCTAATTTTTGCAAAGCCTCAAATACTAAGAGTTACTCTCCTTGAAACTGAAAGTTAGAGACTTCAGCCACAATGGCAATTGAGTCCATCAAGGAAATACGGTGCCCACAAATTGGGCTGTTGTGATCTCCTTACGGGTGCCCTTAACTCAAGCTACATCAGCCCACAACTCAGTTTCTGCAATATGTTACAAACGGAACATGGCACTCTTGCCTGGCTGGAAAATTAAACTACCTTTTCGGGAAAAGTAACTGGGTTCAAGTTAACTGACAGTAGCTGAAAGTCCAGATCAATCTCTCCTCCTCCCACTCACCCAAACTTCGGATCAGAACATTCAAACTTTGTCTACATTCAAAGCTGCACTAGTTTAATGTAAATCCATTTAAAACCCAACTTAGTTAACCCAGGGCACACAAACATTCCTAAACTGACTTCAACTGACACTGATTGCTTACCAAATTAAGCTAAAACTCAATATAAGCCAGGCTTAAATAGATTTAGGAGATTGTTTACACAGGGGTTTGCACCAGTTTAACAAAGTAGACCAGACCTGACAAGTACATTCAAACTAAATCTCTGCCTCAGGCATGCCCAGTAGTGCACTTCCCCCTAGTCTCACCTCCAAGGCATTACTTATATAGCTGTCAACATCTTCCCCCACTCCCGGCAGCTCAGTTGCTCTGCTCCAGCTCCTTAGCTTCCTCATATCCCAGAGACAGTTCTGTTCCTATCCCAGAGACAGTTCTGTTCCTTCTGCTCTACTTCCACTCATCCCTTCTGATCACCTGCCCTCCCACTAGCAGCTCAGAGTTGCTATGCCCGATGCTGCTCAGCCCACTCCACATCCTGTGACATGTGACATTCACCTGCCCAGAGAACGCTTCAACTTGTCCAGAGCTGCCAGGCAATAGGATTGTTCCCAAATTGAGCATTTTCCATTGTGCTGAATGAAAACCCATTCACCCTGTTGCTTCCTCTCTACTCTCCACTGTATTCTTCCATCCATCCAGCTTTCCTCCATCAATTTTACCTTCCTTCCCTGTCTGCCTCTTTCTCCCAAGTCTCTCTCCCCTACTCTGCTTCTCCAAGTTTCACTTCATTGGCTTCATCTGCCCAAAATTATGATCATTTGTCTCCTCTTCTGCAAGAGTCAGACCTCTAAACATTGGCAACAACCTTCTCTTCCCAGCTATGGTTTGCTACCCAATTGCATCCTGTGAGCTTATGCATTGTCTGTCAGCACTGCCTTGTTTCTTTACTTAGGCCTGGTCCACACCTAAAACTTAGGTCAATCTAGCTACCTCACTCAGTGGTGCAAAAAAAATATACACCCCTCAGAGATGTAGCAACGCCGACATAAGCCCCAGTACAGATAGCACTAAGCCGACAGGTGCATTCATTACTTACTTCCTTATCATCTGTAGTCACTATAACTCTAATGTAATGCTAGTTCATCTGCTCAGTTAATAGAGCTCAATGCCTGCAGTTTTCCATAGGGTACAGTATATGGAGAGTTTTATCTTCTATAAGATTCTATGACAGACAGTTCCTACCTGACTGTTCTGCTGCTTTGTGACGTTTATTTGGATGTGTGACTGAAATCTCCTCATAGTCCGGGTCCTTCTCCTCAATCACTCTCTTGATTCCAGACATGGTAGTTGGACTGCTTCGCTGAGAGGAGAAAAAAAGAATCCCATTGACACTCGAACTGACTTCAGGCCTCTAAAGCCACATGATTTAATAGGGGAAGTCTGCCCTACAAACAGTAAGAGAGGAAAGGCTATGTTTTGAATGGCTGTTTCCCTTATTGCTCCTAGTTGTGATTTATCAAACTGCTCAGCTGGTCCCAAAACTCTGCATCATTCCCATTCCAATTTTGTTACGCACTACTATACAATCCAAGAGTGCAGCTCCTGATTTGTTTCTCTCTATAAACACAGGCAGTAATACCTTTTAAAAGTAAATTTTACACTGAGATGGCAGGCCAGAAAGCGGATGTTATCTATCTTGCCACTGAACAGCTACAACAATGTAAAATAGCTCATCCCTCACCTGGAGGGAAAATCTTTACAGGTGAGAGTGGAGCTCACTTTCCATGCTGTTTTTTTCTTGGCACCTTTGCCAAGACTGCTAACAAAGAAGTCAGTTGTCATGGACTTGCAATAGGGACATTTGCCCAGTCAGACGTAATCTGAGACCACCAACTTTTCTCCCACAAGCTAGTGAGGGATGTTCGCTACCAACTAAAGTGAAGTCACCAAATCCTGTTTCTAGTCCTCTGAATCATCCAATTCCTTATCACTGGAGTGTCTCCTTCTTCAGTGTTTAGAGAAGATCCAAATTTGTCTGGATTAACTGATTAATACCCAATTCTAGTAAAGCTAGGATTCTCATCAGTATGTCAGTTGTCATCCCCTTTCTTTATCACTTAATTATTATACAGTAATTTGTTCAACACAAATTGATTCATTCTTTGGTATCAACAAACTGGGCAAACATAATTGTGAATCTGCTGAGGTCCAAATAAGCAACAGAGATCAAAAGAGAGCAACACCAGCAGAAAAAGCTAGGAAAGTTGGGGGGGGGGGGGGGACGACAAATGTAAGCCACCTCAGATATACAAGTATAACTCTCTAATTTGATACTTTTATTCCAGAATGAGAATGCCTTTTTCCAGTTTCACTTATGTTGCTTTGGATGGGGCTTAAACTAAACCCCAAAAAACCATTCTTATTCCAGAATAAGAGAGTTCACAAGATGAGTTATACTTGTATAACTAGAAAAGTTTCTCATGTAAACAAGTCATTAGAAATCTGAAATTAAATCTACAGGAAAAAATGATAGGACAGCATGTATGCTTGTGTCAGCTGTAACTAAGTCTAAAATTAGTGCCCTTTCACAATCAGGTACAGTTAAGAAACATTTTGCATGTGCTTTTATTTTTTACCTTTGAGATATCAGGAATGTAAAGTCTGGTTTCCCTGCCTTTGCTAGGGAACGTGTGGGAGGTGTCCAATGTTGATTTTAATCTCTCTGCCCTTTTTCAAGGAGTGGAGTGCTGAATCTCGAACAGATGTCCCCTTTGTTGCCGCAGTTAAACGGACATTAACAAAAGCCGTTTTAAACAGTCAGAATAAAAGTTATTTTGTTTCAATTCCTCAGCTTTCAACTGTGATTTGTGTTACCACTAGTCTTCCAGGTGCCTTTAGAGGTTGCAGGGTTGACAAGACCTGAATTTGAAGTGAGAAAGGGGAAAAAAATGCTTAAGTGATCTTTATGTGGAAAGAGCGAGGGCCCCACGAGGTTACCCGGACCCCTGGATTTGGGGAGAACATGGCTACTTACAAACAGAGTATGACCCTCCCCCGCCACTCACGTCGCCCGTTGAGGAGGCAAACGTGCCACCTTTGTGTCTCCTGGCTGCGGGGCGGCATGGGGTGCCCAGGGGCTCGCACATCCCCCCAGCTGCACGTACCGCAACCCCCCTGCCCGTTCAGGGACCCGACCCGCGTCCGACCCAGACTCAGGGGGGAGCTAGCGCGGCACAGCCGCAGCCCCAGGGCAAGAAAGGGCGGGAGCCGGGGCGCCCCCTGGTGCAGGACAGCGGCCCGGGGGCTATTGCCCCTGCAGAGCCTGCACGGGGGCCAGGGCGCCGGGCAGGCCCCGCCTGCTGCCCCCGAGCCATGCGGCCGCCCCCGCATTGTCCCCTCGCCGTGCTACCCCAGCCCCGCGCCGCAGCCTCGCCGCCTACCGGGGTCCGCTGCTCGCCCCGCCCGGCCCCGAGCGCTCAGCGCGGCCCCCGGCCGCCCTGTGCAGCAGCCACCGCAGCGAGCGCCGCCATCGGCCCAGCGACCTGCTCGGCTCGGCTCCGGCTGCCCGTCACTGCGAGGGGCGGGAGCCGCGCAGGCGGACGGCGGTGAAGGGGCGGGGCGGCCTCCGCGGGGCTCCAATGGGAGCCGTGGCGCCTGGGCCGGGCGTAGCTGAGCCGCTACCAGCCCCAGCCCGCCTGTGGCTTAGGGCAGGTCGAGGCCGGCCCCAGCTCTCCCCTGACCCGCTGGGGTCTGGGCCGCAGCCAGGTGTTCTCCAGCGGGCCGCTGCTCCTGGGTGACCTTCGGGTTGCTCAGCTGGAGACCCCGGGAATGGGTCAGGAAAAGCCCCCAGACAGGCACTGGGTGGCCGTGGCCAGTGTAGAGTTTGGGGACCCAGTCTCCTTGTTAGGAAGGGCCCTGCAAGGGGTAATGCGGCTCTGCACACCGCCTGGAAAGCAACGCGCCCTTGTCACACAGGAGACTGATTTTAAGGGAACTATTAAAGTTTCTCTCTCTGGGGAGTAAACATCTTGCTGTGTGTATCAACGAGCCATCGGCAGCCTGGCTTATCCCTTTTTAACTCCACCTCGCTCACTCTGGCTGACCTACTACAACCAAGTGACACACTGATCAAGTGAAATGCTCCTTTAAAAATAACGGCTCCACTCTTGCATACAGTTTTTTCTCTCTAAAAGCAATCAATACTGGCATTTGGGGAGAGCAAGAGGAACTCTGCTGGAACAGGCTGAAGGGATTAGGAGACTTGGGGATTTGTTGTTTGATTGAAAGGCAGAGTGGGAACTAGTAAATATTTTGCTCAGAAAAGAGACCTTTGGCTTATATGCAGGGCTGCCATCCAGACATCTGATTTTGACCTGTCCCATGTCTAATCCAGCTTTGTATTGTTGGGTTCACACTAGAATCAGTGGTGTGCAATGACAATTGTAGGACTGCTAACCGTCATCATCCACCGCTTCCACTGCAACTCTGCTCTCCTGCTCCCCAGCGACGAGCTCGGGGGATCTGTACTGGCTTCCTGGGTGCTGCTGGCAGCAGACGATGCAGTAGGGCTGCTAACCGTTGTCATCCACCACTTCCGCTGCAACTCTGCTCCCCAGCAACGAGCTCGGGGGATCCGTACTGGTCCTCGTGGGTGCTGCTGGTAGAAGATGGTGCAGTAGGACTGCTAACCGTCCTCATCAAACATGTAGCTTGGCTGGGGGTTCTGGGAAAGTCTTCCCTGCCCAGCTCCTAGCAACCTCCAGGGCATGGTGTACGGCTCCATCACTTCCCCTGCAACTCTGCTCTCCTGCTCCCCAATGACGAGCTCGGGGAATCCGTTCATGAAGCCTGGACAGTAGTAAGGAGCAGTTCAACTATAGGCTGAGCAAGTGCAGAATGGTGGTAGAATGTGCCTTTGGACATTTAAAAGCTTGCTGGCGCTGTTGGTCAGACCTCAGTGCAACCAACATTCCCATTGTTATTGCTGCTTGCTGTGTGCTCCATAATATCTGTAAGAGTAAGGGGGAAATATTTATGGTGGGGTGGGAGGTTGAAGCAAATTGCCTGGCGTAAGATTTTGAGCAGCCAGACACCAGGGCGATTAGAAGAGCACAGCAAGGCGCGATGCGCATCAGAGAGGCTTTGAAAACCTGTTTCATGACTGGCCAGGCCTCGGTGCGACAGTTGTGTGTGTTTCTCCTTGATGCAAACCTGCCCCCTTTGTTGATTTTAATTCCCTGTAAGCCAACCACCCTCCCCCCTTCGAAATAAAGTAGCTATTGTTTTGAAAACATGCATTCTTTCTTTATTAATTAAAAAAAAATGAGAGACCGGACAAGGTAGCCCAGGTGGGGTGGGGGAGGAGGGAAGGACAAGGCCACATTGCTTATTGTAGCCACACTAAAAATCAAACTGTTTGAATGACAGCCTTCTGTTGCTTGGGCCATCCTCTGGAGTGGAGTGGCTGGGTGCCTGGAACCTCTTCCCCTCCTCCCCCCATTCTTGAGCGTCTGGTTGAGGAGGCTATGGAACATGGGGAGGAGAGTAGGCGGTTATACAGTGGATGCAGCGGGGGGTCTGTGCTCTTGTTGGCTTTGCTGCAGCTCCAACAGATGCTTCATCATGTCCGTTTGCTCCCCCATTAGCCTCAGCATCACATCCTGCCTCCGCTCTTTGCGCTCATTTAATTCTTTCCTGGCCACTGCCACTGAATGCCTCCATGCATTAAGCTGTGCCCTATCAGTGTGGGAGGACTGCATGAGCTCGGAAAACAAGTCATCGCGAGTGCATTTTTTCTGCCTTCTAATCTGCGATAACCTCAGGGACGGAGATGAGGAGGGAGTGTAGAAACATTCTACTCTCTATGATTCTGGCAGGACTGCATGGTCACTTGTGCTGCTGAGTTTGCTTCGCTGACCAAACAGGAAATGAAATTCAAAAGTTCCCGGGGCTTTTCCTGTGTACCTGGCTAGTGCATCAGAGTTCAAAGTGCTGTCCAGAGCGGTCACGATGGGGCACTCTGGGATAGCTCCTGGAGGCCAATACAGTCGATTTGCGTCCGCACTACCCCAAATTCGACCCAGCAAAGTGGATTTTACCGCTACTCTCCTCACTGGGGAGGAGCACAGAAGTTGATTTTAAGAGCCCTTTAGGTTGATGGAACGGGGTTGGTTGTGTGGACGCATTAATTTTTAAATCGACCTAAGGTGGCTACATTTGACCTAACCCCATAGTGTAGACCAGGCCAAAGAGAAGTCATTTTGAGAAGCTGGTTAAAAGAATTTAGGACTGACAGCATGGGATATGTTTTCTCTAAAAGGATCAGCAGCATAGACTGGAATCATATGGAATTGATTTATTGGGAGGTAGGAGAGACAGATGATACATTTCAGATAAGGATAGTAATTTATGTTTTCTTGTCAAGAGGGAGAATTGGTGGAGACACCAGGCAGCACAAAGGTTTTCACCATTCTAGAAAATGTATGTATCTACTCCAGAGTGGATCAAATTAGATGGGGCTTGTATTTCTGCACTGCAAGTTCTTCCCAAAGAAAAACTGTACACCTTTCTGCTTTCTCCCATGCTGTCCCTCGCCCATGGGAGGAGCTCCCTGTAAACGTCTGCAAAGCTATTTCATTTTTCTTCCAATCACTCCTTAAACTGTCTTCTGACATGATGCATACAAAAACAGGACAGTGGTTAGACATCCACTGTGCTGTGATGACTGTTTTCCATTATTGACCAGTATTGTCTCATTTTGTAGCACTTGTCTATTTGTTGTAACCACTCGTTGTCTCGTTAGGGCAGGAATAGTCTCTTTGTTCTGTGTTTATACTGCACTGTGGGGCCCTGATCCACAATGCAAATGATAAGTATGAACAAATTTTAACATACATCAGTGGCACCTTTTGGTTATTTGGTAGCCTCTTGCCAACATTAAGAATAAATATCTGTACAAAGGAAATGGTATTCACCTCATAATATGTCACACTGTCTGGAGTGGTTCAAGATTGTGAGTGCCAATCTGACAGCAGACTGTCAAAAAGCAGGGCAGACACCCCACGCTGGTGATGTGTTCTATAGTTAGATTTCACCAACCCAGTAATAAATGTTAACTCCTGGATCACTGTAACAGTTTTACCATGGAGTCACAGACAATCCCCTTGGGTACTGCAGACTATCTTGCCAACCAGGCAAGCTGGACGTAGTGATAAATGGTCACTTAAACCAAAAATCACAAAATACTGAGGTTGCTCCCAGTCTCAAGAGACCAGTCACTTTCCCAGATCAATTTGTACCTTAGATCTCACACCAAAGACAATGCTGGTAGCCAATTCTATAGTAAACGATTTATTAACTAGGAAAAAGAAATGAGAGTTATTTACAGGTTAAAGCAAACAACATATAAGCAGGGCCGGATTAACTTTTTGTGGGCCCAGTGCCAAACATATTTGTGGGCCCCCCTGGGGAATAATTGTAAAAGGGGCTGGGAGTAAAAGCACAGTGGGGCAGGAGCTAGGGTTGGTCTCTGGAGCAAGGGAGGGGTCAGGGGTAAACTGCAAGCGCAGCAGGGCTGGGGAGGGGGTAAACAGGATCCCCCCTGCCCCTGCCCACATAGAGCGGGTACCTATCTGGTTCTAGCCCATTCTCTTTGTCTCTCTCTGCACTGAGCTGCCCCTCCTCCCACAACAGCAGGACAGGTTCTCTTCCAGCCCTCTGGGGTGGGTGTTGGGAGTGGGAGGAGCAGAGGCTAATGTGTTTACTCCTTTAACCGGACATTTAGTGTCCAGTCAGCACTGCTAACCGGACACTCAGGTCCCGTTTTCTACTGGAGTTTCCAGTCTAAAACTGGATACCTGGCAACAGGGCTGCCAGAAAAACCTGACGGGGGGAGACGGGCAAGCAATCATTTTTAAAAGTAAGAGGGCTAAGCCTTAAGGGGGGGGCAAGTGGTGGGTGGGCTAGGGCGTGGAGAGAAGCTAGTGGGCAGGGCCATGTCTGCTGTACTGCCCAGGTAGGTTGGAGACTGTGCGAATCAGCTGACACAGTACCCAGGGCCGGTGCAAGGATATTTTGCACCCTAGGCGAAACTTCCACCTTGCCCCCACCCCCCATTTCCCCTCCGGAGCATTGCTTATTATACATTTTCAAAAATGAATACAGTGGAGTCACATCTTACGCGGGGGTTAGGTTCTAAGGTCAGCGCATGAGAGGAAAATTGCGTATAGTGAAAATTACCATAAAGTACAGTAGACACTAGAACAGGGGTCCTCAACCTACGGCATGCGGGCTAAAGGGGTCATGTGAGCTGATTTTTTTTTTTAATGGCAGCCTGCGGGTCCCGGCCACCGCTGAGCCTGCTGCCGGCCTGGGGTTCCGTTCACTCAGCTGCCAACTGGGGTCCCAGCCGGCGACTCCGCTCAGCCTCCTGCCGTTCACCCAGGCCAGCAGGAGGCTGAGTGGGGCCGGTGGCCGAGAGCCTGGCTCGCAAGGGGCCGGCAGCTGGAACCCCAGATCGTCAGTGGGCTGAGCAGGGCCGGCGGCTGGGACCCTGCTCAGCCCGCTGCCGGTCTGGGGTTCTGTCCACTGCCTCCTGCCAGCCAGGGTCCCAGCCGCCGGCCCTGCTCAGCCTGCTGCCAGCTGGGGTCCCGGCTGCTGGATCCATTCAGCCTCCTGGCGGCCAGGACCCCAACTGGCAAGGGGCTGGCAGCCGGAACCCCAGACCGGCAGCGGGCTGAGCGGGGCTGGCGGCGGGGACCCCGGCTGGCAGGAGCCGGCCCACTGCTGGCCCTGCTCAGCCCGCTGAGTACCTATACTGTACTTTATAGTAATTTTCACAATATGCAATTTTCTTTTTACGCGGTGACTTTAGAACCTAACCCCCGTGTAAGATGGGACTCCACTGTAGTGTAAAAAAAAATTTTGGAGCACCGCTTTTTGGCACCCCCAAATCTTGGTGCCCTAAACGGTCGCCTAGTTGGCCTAGTGGTTACACCGGCCCTGACAATATCCCCAGCCCAGGTGACGTGACAGCCAGTGGTGGATTTATAGTTAGTGGGGTCCCCCCGCCCTGTGCTCAGCTTCATTTTTGGGGCTCCTTTTTGGGACCCAGCCAAGAAAAAGAACATTCTCTCTTATCTCCCCCTGCCCACATTTTTCATTCTTTTTTTCTTTGTCCTCCTCCCATAAGTAATAGCAAGTAAATGAAAATAAAGTGAGGTACCTTGATTGTTCTTGTAGTCTAACTTATTTTTCCAGAGAGCAATTGAAAATCACAAAGGGTCTTGACGGACCACTTAATGATCTTTCCAAATATTATAAAAAAATGTTCGGGTGCGGGGACTGGCCAGGAGCTAGGGCGAGGGAGGGGGCTCAGGGTTGGGGCAGGAGGTTGGGGTGTGGAGTGCTTACCTCGGGCAGCTCCTGTTTGATTCTCAGGATGGGGGTGGGGATGTGGGGGGG
>NC_048306.1:59099009-59154357 GCF_013100865.1 Trachemys scripta elegans | reverse complement strand
GGGGGCTGGGGGTGTGTAGGGGTGCAGGAGTTAGGGCTGGGGATTTGGGAGGGGAATGCAGGGGTCAGGACAGAGGACTGGATGTGTGTGAGGTAGTGCAGGGGGCTGGGTGTGTGTGGGGGTGCAGGAGTCAGGGCACAGGGCTCAGGGTATGTGAGGGGGTGCAGGGGTTAGGGTGGGCAGGGGATTGGGGGGTGGGCTGGGGCAATGGGGGTGCTCACGCAGGGGGCTGGAGGGGGTATGCCCCAATTCCAGACCCTTCCCCAAGGCCTCACCCTGCCTCGTCTTCTCCTCCTCCCCGGAGTGGTGTGCTGCGGCTCGCTCCTCCTTGCCCCCCTCCTGCCTGCAAGGCTGATCCAACTGACCAGTGGGGGGGGGGGAATGTAGCACGCTAGGGAAAGAGGCGGGTGAGAGGCCTCATCCCTGCCTCTTCTTCTCCTCCTCCTCCCCCCCGGAGCAGCGTGCTGCGGCTCCCTCCTCCCCCCTCCTGCAGGCTAGCAGCTGATCCAGCTGATCGGCGGGGGGCGGGGACGTATGTAGCATGCTGGGGAAAGGGGCGGGGCAGGAACTAGGCTGCCAGCAGAGGCTGCCACGGAGCCACAGCAGCCCGCAGTGTCAAGCTCTGACCCCACAGGAGAGAGTGGGGGGGGGAGAGGAGGCGAAGGAGAGTGTGCCTTTTGACCGTGGGCCCGGTGCCATGGCACCACTGGCGCCGTTATAAATCCGGTATTGCATATAAACACAGATGAGTCACAGTCTTATGTTCCAAAAAGTGACAGAGATGTAGTAGTCTGTCCACTGAATGTCTTTTAGGGCTAACCCAGGCTGATCCTCAAGAACTCTTCTTTTGTTTCTTAGTTCCAGCCTTTGTGAGAGTCCAAACAGCAAAGAGAGAACCATTTCTTCTTGTCAAGTATCAGAGGGGTACCCGTGTTAGTCTGGATCTGTAAAAAGCAACAAAGAGTCCTGTGGCACCTTAAAGACTAACAGATGTATTGGAGCATAAGCTTTCAGACTAACAGATGTATTGGAGCATAAGCTTTCATGGGTGAATGCCCACTTCGTCAGATGCATGTGACATGCGTCTTACGAAGCGGGCATTCACCCACAAAAGCTTATGCTCCAATACATCTGTTAGTCTTTAAGGTGCCACAGGACTCTTTGTTGATTTCTTCTTGTGAGCATCTTTATATGCCCTTCCCCCAGAGTTCAAACTGATGGAACGAGAGCTCCTGCCCATAACTTCATGGGTGGATGGGGCAATCAACAAAAGTTTTTGTTCTACAATTGCTCATTTAGTTTTGATAGTCCTTCTTGATGGGAGGGGGAGAACCACTCTTCCTGCCTAGGTTCATAAGCTCAGAGGAGGCATTTTTACAATTATAAAGCAAAACGTTCATATTACCTTATAGCATGGGATACAGACATTACAAGTAAGATTAATGCATGCAGCAACTTACAAGCATTTTATAGAGTCTACACACATCTTTACGAGTCTAACGCCTAGCTTGAACAATATTAACACAGGTGAGCTGGTCTGGTTTCCAGCTATGAATTTGTCAGTGTTCAGCTAACACCCTGAGCCTTGGCAAGAACTGACTCCTTATTTACCAGAATCACAATATAAATATCAAATTAAGTGCATTTCAATTTCCATTTTTGTTTTGGAATTTGGTTTGGTGTTTCTTTTTTAATCAGTGTTTGGAAAATAGAAAAAATACATACATAAAAAGATTCCTTTATAATTACAAAGGGTATTTAGGACCTATTATCCCAAATTAAAAGATACTAATTTTGCATAGTGTTCAGACTTCATTGTTTTAAATCCTTCTTAACATACATATTGTCCACCATTACTTGGGAAGGTAAGGTAAAGATTAGTACTTCTGTAGCATAATAAATATCCTTCAAGACCAGAAAAACAAAGAAAAAATAATAAATAAGCATATTTGGTTTAGGTATTTTACATATCAGCGTAATTTCAAAGCAACATTGTCAATTTTTTTTTAAACAGGAAATCGTGAAAGTGCATGATTATTAAATAAACATGATTATTACAAAAAAGTACATAACATAGGAAATAAAGTATAAACAGATCAAGATGCAAGACAAAAAACTCAGGAAATGAAAGTAAAATCTTATTTCACATTCTATAAATTTGCACAAAAAGTAGCACTCTTAGCTTGTCTGCAAAGACTTACTAGCAGTGAGTTGCAGCAAACTCAGATTACAAAGATTTTTTTTCATTATAAAATATACTACACTCTGTTTACTGTTTATAGTACTTCACAATATACTAAATGAGAACTTGAATTGGCAAAATAAATCAGCAAGATTAATTTTGCAGTGTCCTCTTCTTTCTTTCTTTTTTTCTTTCTTTCACTTAGGTCCAGATTCAGATACCAATAATCATGTCAAACAGTACCTTGCTCCACAAATAATACCATTGACTCCGGAGTAAACTGTTACCCAACAGCATTAAAGGTATGAGAATTGGGCCCTTATTTTGTAATTTGCAATGGGGATCAGCAAAGATTCTGCTGTATTATATGATATTTAGGGCCTGATCCTGCAAACCCTGTCATCTCTACTTGGCTTCAATACCAATAATCAGGCAAAAAATGTTTTCAGGTTCTGCCCCTCAGGCCCTGATCCCACAATCATTTCTGTGATTTGTGTCAATCAAGGGCAATGGAACAACTCAAATGAACAAATGTTCCCAGGACAAGTTTTTTAGTTTATACCCTTTTCCTCAATAATGTTATTATTATGTTTTAGTTTGGTTTTATTTTCTTTCTATTATCTGCTTAAAGGAAAAGGAGGGGGAAATACAGGGAGCTGTTGAAATGATTAATACTGTGAGCCTGCTGTTTTCAAGATTTAATGTGTTCTAAGAACAGTTCCCAGATACCTACAAATGTATTTATTTTCATTGCTTTGTAAACAGCAGTCTGCTTTTTCATGTGAGATTACTTCTGTCAGTGCGGAGCTCACTCATTTTCTGAGAGTTTTAATTTATTTTTAATGTCTGAGTAAGATTAATTTGGCTCTCACAAATGATGCTGGAAACACTCTGGCCCCATTGTGAAACACTGAGGCGGCAAGTACACTGCTGGCATGGCAAACTTGATGGTTCCCATTACAAAACATTTATTTAAAAATGCTATATACCTTGCGGGTAAAATACTTAGTCTCACACATCACTAGCGGGCCTGATTCAGCTCCACAGAAACAAATGGGAATACTTAAATTTTCTGATGTAAGTTTGAATCAGGCCCTTCATCCAGGGCCGGCTCCAGGGTTTTGGCTGCCCCAAGCAGCCAAAAAAACCCCCCCAAAAAACGTGATTGCGATCTGCGATGGCAATTCGGCGGAAGGTCCTTTGCTCCGAGCCGGAGTGAGGGACCGTCCGCCGAATTGCTGGACATGCCGCCCCTCTCTGGTGTGATCGCCCCAAGCACCTGCTTGACAAGCTGGTGCCTGGAGCCGGCCCTACCTTCATCTGCTCTTGGGTAAGAGCAGCACCAGCATTTAAATTACTCCCATTGCAATATAAATGGTGTCTATATCAATTCTGCAATAATTGACTGTATTAGCTTTAGATATGTCTTGGACTACACAGAGAGTCAGGTCCCAAGCAGTGATGGAATAGTATCTTTGGAAATACAAACACTGTATACCCACCTCTTGAAATATATTAAATAAGGGAGGGGAAGATAATGATGGCTGCTTGGGTCTCAGTGGAGTCCAGTAATCTATACAAATTGTGTTTAGACAAACATCTTGTGTTTTTATTTTTCATAGTTTTTCTACCTTCGTTGATCCTGGAATCAGCAGTTCTTAAGGCAACATTTTCCATTTGTGGATGCCCACACTGGAGACATTTTAGTCTGAACCAAACCTATAAGAAGTTTGCAATAAGGTGTTAAGGGGTTGGCCACAGATCTCCTCTTACTCCATAGACACAGGGAGTGAGCTGCATTTGCACTCTGGACTCTGAGGGGATGGGATCTGTGCTGCATTAATTGTTCTATGCGCCTTCCCTTTTAGTGTGTGTGTGTGTGGTCTGAGGCTGCGTTAAGTGTTCTGTGCTCCTTCCCTTTTACAGAGAGTGTGTGTGCGCGCACGTGCACACTGCAGGGAAAGCCATCCTGCCAGAGAGGAGGAGGATTCAGAGGGGCGGGGAACTCACCATCAAACTAAACAATCTGGGAAAAACTCTGCAACCAAGCCTCCACATGGATTCTTCCATGGGCTAAGCACAACACACAAAGCAATATTCAAAAGACAAATGTTTATTAGATACACTGAACTTAATTTTTAAAAAAAAGAATTATGCAAGAAATACATTTAAATATAACAAGTACATAACATGTTATTGAAATTCTGTGCTACATTACAAAAAGGCATCTTTTTTTCCACTGCCAACATAAAGTGAAGATCTCTAAAACTGGCTTTGTGCAAGGTAATATTCAGCTGATTCTGGTACATGTTAAGTGGTCTGCACTTTTGTTCAGATCTGATTTGTGCTGTACCAATTTGTTCCTGAAAATGACATTAGCTCTTGGTGGAACAAAATGTTTTAATGTTCTGTACATAAGGAAACTGGCCAACACCTTCCCCTCCCCCCCAAAACAAAACCCAACAACAACAATGAACTGCTTCCAAAAAGGAAAACACAAAACATAACCCCAGGTGAGGAAAGTCTATCTGTTGTTCAGTGGGTGTATTCTCTTTCGCTGGAGAGGTAACGCCTATTAATGTGACTCAAAGTTATTATGTGGGTGTGCACTGAAAGGAGAATAGACCCTTGTGTCATGTGCTCACCCATATGAAATGAATACCAAATACATTGTATTCAAGTCTCTTAGTCTCACTTATTGCCAGGCTGCATTATACAGTTGCTTCATATTATGTACTTCAGGGTGGGAGGGGTGGGAAGGGGGCGGAGAGGGAAATGTATTGTCCTAAACAAAATATTTCTGACAGAAATTTCAGACAATGTCCTGAACTAAGATACTAACAAAAAATGCACTGTACACATTAAGGACAGTTGGCTAAAAACGGCAACATTACTCTCCTTTGTCACAGTGGGAGTTCTGGAAACAGAAAATAGAGAATGGAAAAAGCACACTATTACATCCCCCCATCAATTAAATCCCCCATCACTTTAATCCCCCCCAATTTACATATTCTTCATAAATTGATTTAATTGTGCTTTAAATTAATGAATGTAGAGATTACTGTCATTGACAAGGACATTATTGTTCTGGGCAGTAAAACTGACCTTCACAAAATATTTGGGAGGAACAATACAAGCTCATACTGAAAGTAGATGAAATATTAGTGAGTTCAAGGCACACATATTTTGGCAACTTTAAACACATTCTTTTCTTTGGAACCAGTGGTACAAAAGAAGCTGCAATTACACATCTGCCACCATCACTTAAGTACAGCTACCTACATGCTGCACACAGTGGCTTTACCTATTTATCATTTTTGTAAACGATCGTCATAAGCACTATCATAAAATTATCAGAAAATCTAATCACACACACATAATACATACACACAAATAATTAAAAATATTGACTGAAGCATTATGATATGATTAAGAGGAGAATTTCCTGTAAATAAAACTCTCAGGCAACATTATCTATGGATACACACTCCTAAGTTACCTGGACTCTTGTACATAACATCAGTTATGAAAAACTGCTGCCATGTGTTGTCAGTGCCTTGAGAACTCATGACTGACAAATCTGGCCTGGAGGGACAATGGAAGGCTGGCTTCTATTTTCGCAATAGTATTGATTGAATCTAGACGTTCAGAAAAAGCTAAGATTGCAGTGGATTTTTACTGAGGCTACCTGAAGGCTAGATTATGTGAAAAAACAAACAAACAAACAAACTTCTATGCAAGATATGTGAATATAAATATTTGGCTCCATTCCAGATATCAAACTTCTACCTGAAATTATACCTTGCCTAACAGATTCTCTTTCAGTACTTAGGACAGAGACTTTTTAATCAGGCACATTAACCAATTTAATTTGTACCTTCTCATGTGCAAAAGAATAAGTTCAAATGAAAACATCTGCTTTGCTTCTGAGTGACAAAGTCTAGCAATTTTTATAATCTGCTTGAATTGGCGATTGCCACCTTCAACAGTAAAAAAAACGTTGTCCAAATTGAGCAAGTAAGAAAACTGAACCCTCCTGTCTTTCCTGAGCTTCATCACTAGAAGGACTACAAGCATATCAACATGTGCATCTTTTTCTCTGAAGCTGAAGACAATGAATTGCCAAACATGATGTCGTTTTGTTAAATGAGTCAATATCTGAGATCATGAACTGTAAGAGTGTCTAGAAACTCCTGGTTAGAGCAACCTCAACTACCAAATGAATGCACTGGAATTTAACTGCTCCTCTTCCACCCATCTATTCAGATTCTTTCTATTAATTTTCTTCTGAACTGGAATGAGAATTAGTTTATAACTCCATCACCTCCCCTTTATGGTAGGGAACAATGAAGGTCCAGTGCACCATCAACACACTGTGGAGGAGGATAAGAGTCTTAAATAGCAAGAAATTGATTATTTCTCATCTTGTGTCCTGGCATCTTATCAATTTAAGCAGGATAACCTGATTAATCACACAAGATAAGGCAGTGAACTCAGTCTGTCTTATAGAGAATAGCTAACAATCATCAGTGTCTCCTGCTTTCAAGCACAGATGTCCAAAGTTTCCTCTCTGAACTTCTTCTCTGTGAAGATGAACACTTCCTTTTCCTCCATTATCAGCCTTTCCCTGAAGCTTGCAGAGTGTTGAAAATCCTATAAAAATTCTGGGTGAATTAATATAGGAGGAGTCCATATCAACATCTCCTGAATTAAAGGTATCTGCGCCATGGAGTAAGAATATCAAAACAATTTTTAATGCTGTTGTATTAGTGCATGAGTCAAAAATCAGTAATATGTTGAACTCCCACTGTTAGGAGAGAAAACACAGTGCTTAATCCTTGGATCATATAGGATGCATACACTGCAAGATGAACTATCCAATGGTACAAATGGAAGAGGTCCCACAAGTTCAGCCTACTCTGAAGGCATATGGGATATGAGGGAACTGACCAGAAAATGAGCAACTTCTAGACTCTAGGAAACGTAACCTGCTGATGACTATAAAACTGATGTCATGCATGGTGTGTTTAAAAGTAAAAGGTTGTAGACCTCTCTAGGATGCACTACTTAAATTATTTAGATGGTACCTTCTTGACAGTCAAGTTGCAATTAAGTACCAATGTTCTTTTCAGTCAATGCCAAGATTCCGAAGAGTGGAGTGACAAAGCTCATGAACATCAAAACTCAGAAGGAAAACATTTAATCTAGCTTCTTTTAAAGATATGAGATTTAAGGAAATTACTTTTCTCTGTTAGCTAAATATTAGATAAACTCTTAACAGTGAGTTTTTAAATGGGTGGAACACCTAGAACAGATTTTGCTCTGCTTCCCAAACATAGCTATTTTTAAGTTATATCCTTGAGAAGATCTCATTCCCTGGGAGTTAACACAAGTTGTGACTTTTCGTCATGAAGCTCTTTTGATTATACTGAAAGGTACTTCCGTATTTTCTCTCAAGGAATGCAAGTAGATTTTTTTTTTTTGTCCATCAGGGCACGTAAGATCCAATCAAATGGGTTGGCATCATGGTGAATCTTTGAATCCATCTGTCCCTAAATGAAATGTCTTGGAGAACAAGTGACCCAAGAAAGTGGCTCAATATATAATAGATCCCTCTAAACTGTGTTAGATTTTCAATAACAAGTAGTTTTCTTTTACATTCTAAAAATTATTATTTTGACAGAATGGGTGATAACTTCAACTATATATGTACTGAATCAAAAATATTAAATATTTACTGTTCACTTAAAAAGGAATTACTGCATAAATAACTTCTGCCATTTTAGCTATACTCAACACACTAACTCTTCCATTACTGGTACAGGGTCTAAAAAGCTGCATGCAAAAAAGTTTCTTCTACATCTAAATGTCTGCAATTACTGGTACAGTAAATAGCTACTTTCAAAATTAATATGTAACAGTAATAAGATACATGTAAACAGTTAACATAGAAAAAACAACATTCTAGACTATAAACTGAATCTTCAGACACAAGGAAAACAATGTGTTTGTATTTACAGAGTCTTATGAACACAAATCAAAAGTAATCGCCACACAAATAACATTATAATATAGCTACAAAATAAAAAACATTTCAGAATAGCTTACTATAAGAATCAACAGTCAGTATCTTAATACAAAAAGGAAGGAAGTTGGGGGAAATGGAAATCTATCTTAATATCTTATTTCTAATCAGGTGCTCCTTCCATAATTACATTTTCACTTACAATGATGGCAAAAACTATTTACCATGTTACTACAAAACAGTTACTGTGCAACTACCATTGCTGTCAATGGACCTTATTCACGGGTGCTGGAATTATATGTTCAAAGTCAGGCTTGGTGAACAGGGACCCAAGAAATCCAGAAAAGGATTAATTTATCTGATTCACTTTTCTTACACTACTCCATTTCTTCCAATTTAGGTCCACCTGGGTGTATACACTCAGGGACTGATTCACTAGTTACCTCAGTAATATGCATATAATTTTATTTCATCAATATACCTAATATACTGTACCAATGTTTGGTATTTTGCTAGCAATTGAAATCTGCATACATTCCTGAGGTTACAAATGAAAAGGCACAATGCGCAGTTAATGCTCAGTGCTCCTTTATAATGTCATCAGTAACTCAGTACTGAAAACGATGACCCTCTAAATGAGTCATTTCCACACCAAGAGCCAGAATACCTATTTCATGGGAAAACTTGTGGGAAGGAGATGGAGAAGAAATTCCAAGGAGAACAGATTATGTTCCGGACATGTGGTTTGTTCCTATTCCCTACAGACTGAACAAAGAGTTCAGAACCCATATCTCCTGGGTCTGCTGGAGATTATGGTTGTCCTTGAAGAGGCCCTTTGCGTTCATCTGCTCCAGTACTGTCTGCTTTCCTGGATGACAGCTATCCTCAGAATTCCTCATAAAGGGAGTTCAAAGGGAATGGTGTCCCTAGCCTCTGTTTGTCAGAGGGTGGGGATGGATGGTAGGAAAGAGATCACTTGATCATTGACCTTTAGGTTCACTACCTCTGGGGCACCTGGCATTGGCCACTGTCGGCAGACAGGATGCTGGGCTGGATGGACCCTTGTTCTGACCCAGTATGGACATTCTTATGTTCTTAAAGTAAGGAGAGGCTTCATGGGGATAGAGGATATGGTGTCACTCCCTGCCTTCTGGTGGGAAATTGGTGCGGGGAGCGAGCGTCCCTTCCACGTGCAAACTCCAAAGCACTATGTACAGTTGCATGAATTTGTGCCCCAATTATCTGAGCATATAGTTCTGTTACAGAGATCTAAGCAGGAATGGGAGGAATATCTTCAGCACGATTTTCAGTTTCATTGAAAAGCAATGGGCCAAAATTTGGGAGGATACTTTGGAAGTCTCTAAGCCTTCAAAATTAAACAAGTTAAAATATACTCCTCACACAGTCACATGGCTAAATGGACGGGTCCCTGGGTAGTGTTCTGGTGATGTGGGGAAATTTTCAGGTTTACACATGCCCCCTGTAGGGTTTATGGGAGCTCAATAGCACTGGAAAAGGTGATTGTCTGAAGAAATCTGTAGAAACAGAGTTGGCAGATATCCTGGAACTTCGCATAACGAGGTACCGCAAAGATCAATTTATAAAACAGCAGAGTTAGGCCTGTAGTCTCTAGCTCTTTCTATCAACAGAGAGTTTACACTGTGGAATTCATGAAGACCCCCTTGACTAGGGGTCGATTCATGCAGTAGAATGATGAAAGGTACCTTGCAGTTAGCAAAGAATGATACCAGGAACTAGCAGACTTCAGCTCTACAACTTAAGGAGGTCAGAACTGTGATACAAAACTGCTTCACAGAAGTGTGCCTGTGCTGCAAGGATCATTATTTTTCCATATGCATGTAGTCCAGTATTTGTAAGACTTATAATAAATTATTAGCAACACTCAGGTTTGTTACTATGAAAACAATAGTTACTGCAACTTTTTGCAGTAGCTCAGAGAACAACCATGATGCCACTCTATTCCCTATCCATTTACAGAGGAACATTATTTCTCAAAGGTTTTAATATTTATTTCCTATGAAGCATTGCATTTAAAAAAATCTATAGTAGTGGGTGATCATGAAATAAAGTGTATTTGGTACGCCAAGCAATTTTCTGATAAAAGAACATCATACTGACAAGGTGGGTGAGATAATATCTTCTATTGGACCAACTTCTTCTGGTGAGAGAGACAAGCTTTTGAACTTACACAGAACTCTTCTTCAGCTCTATATAATCTCAAAAGCTCTCACCAACAGAAGTTGGCCCAATAAAAGATATTACCCTCACCCACTCTGTCTCCCTAATATCCTGGGACCAGCATGGCTACAACAACACTGCATCATGCCTGTTAATCAGAATGATATGCTCTCTTTTAAACCAACACATTTTTTGTAGGTCAATTTGGTTAAATATTTTCAATTAACTGACTCTGAAATAACTGAAAAAATAATACAGACATCAGTCCTTAAGATATAGGCACAGCTATTTGTGAAGGCACATTCCCTACACAACATCCCAAATTTTAATTACTGATCACAAAGAAGGGGAAAACTATGTAAATATTAGTTCACTGCTATCATGCCAGAAATGGCTGAACGGGTCCTGGATATGTTTGTAGATTTTTTTTTACCTTTTAATTAATTGAAAACATTTTGTTTTAAAAGGCACATGGATATTTAGTTTCATATGGCACTGAGGGAAAAGTCAGTTTCCCATTTTATGAATCTTTGAAATTCTGTCCTGTACCAAGGCACTGCATTCTTTCTTAAGATTTCCTTTCTTTACAGTTTAAAGCCTTTTTCATTGTATCTATGAATAGTCACACAGCCATGATACGATACTGGCCTGGGCATGGCTGCTACTCCCGTGATGATGCCCGTTGCAGGATCATAACAAAGAATAGTGTCTGTGGCTTCTCCATTTTCTCGTCTTCCACCAAGGATATAGATTTTGCCGTTACACACAGACATGCCACAGTTTTCCTGTTTATCAAATACACAAACAAATACATGACTATTTACAAAACCCAAACCCTATTCAAGGTTGGAGAGATAGTCCAGCATTTTGACTACCAAAAGGAGATAGCTTGGTGCTATATTATTTCCTTCTGATGCTGCCCACTGGAGAAAGCAGGATACTGCTCCTCTGGGTCAACCCGGGGGAAGTAGCAGCATGATAATCCTGAAGACTTGAGCTATTCAGGCATCAGGCTACGAGGTGTTGAAGCAGCTAAGTATGGCTGATTCAGACACTATACATGAGATATCCAGCGTTGGGGGATAATACAATTAAGCAGCTAAGATAAGAAAACAGGGGAGAGAATGGAGGGATTGAAAGAAGAGAGAAAAGTGGAAAGACTAAATGTAACAAATGTGGACTGGGAACAGGGAGAGAGGTTAAGGGAACAGAAGTAGGTAACAATTAGTGGTTAGAAAAAAGGAAAGGAAGACAGAGCCAGGGATAGAGTAAATAAGAGACAAAGAAAAGAGATGCTGGGTTCTAGAGGAAAAAAGGGAGGCTAGGAGTTATTTTGTCCTAAAGGAGAGACAGAAAGAGGGAGCCAAAGCGAAAACACTATGCAGAAAATGGTAAAAGGAAGAGATGGAAAGTGGGGAGAAAGGGCAGAAGCAGATCTCTTCGAGGGCATTTTCCCCTCCATTTTATAGTGTTTCATTAGTAGATTTTCAAAAAACATGGTGAAATTTATTGCTATAGGATGACATACAAATAGTATCCCAAGGGGAAGGGCACACACAGAAATTCTGTTCAGAAGGCTCATTCACACATTGCTGTGACACTGCTCTCTGCTGCTTTTAGTTCTACACAGACCAGTTTATTGCTCTGTTTAAAACATTTTCCTACAACATTTTGTAGTTCTAATCAATTTCAAGGAAACAATATTTTGACTAAACAAAAGGATCCAATTGAATTTAGTATAAATCCATGTTTGAATGTGTTACATTGGGGTAGTGGTTTCCAATAAGTAGACTGCCCATTCTAACATATTGGCGCTCACCTGAAGTGTTACTTTTAGATGTTTCATGGTTTGTTTTTGAGTGTCTAGACTATAAAGAGTAAGGAAATGATTTTATCATGGAGGTCATGAATTCTGTGACTTTATCAGACCTCCGTGACTTCCTTGGCTTCAGCCCCCACCAGAGCAGCAGGGCTGAAGCAGCTATCTGGCCCTGCTGCAGGAACCGCGCTAGGGCTGGAGCAGCAGCCAGGGTGGACTTCAGGGCTGGAGCAGCCACAGGGGCTGGAGCAGTGGCTGGGTGTGGAACAGAGGCCAGGACTGGGTCCTGGGCTGAAGCAGTCACCTGGACTGAAGGAGCAGCTGGGGCTGGAGCAGCTGCCCAGACTAGAGCAGTGGCCAGGGCTGGTTCAGCCCCCAGGGGCCAGAGCAGTGGCCGGGGCTGGAGCTGTGGCCGGTGTTGGAAAGTCAAGGTCAGGTTGTGGGCTTCCCTGACTTTTTGTTTATTGCCCACGACCTGTCCATGATTTTTACTAAAAATACCCAAGGCAAAAATCTTAACCTTAATAAATGAAAAGCTAAAACTAGTGGATCTGAGAGATGTACTTTAACAGAGTTTCATATCAAACTCATTTCATATCAAATTATTAATACAAGGAAAATAAAATACATTTTTAGATGTTTCAAGTATTTTTAGTGTTTATTACCTGTCTGCTGAATGTATTCTGTACATGCATCCAATAATCTTCAATTGGATCATAGCAGTAAATTGCCTTGGTGAGCCCTCCCGCGACATAGATTAGATTATTTAGAGATACAGCTGTTATGCATCTCTTTGCAATGGGGATAGTTGCACGGAGCAACCAAGAATTAGTATCGGGATCATATGATTGAACCTGAAAACAAGTAAACACATTTTAGGTTTAACACCACAATTGAACAAAAATCAAACTTATTATCTTAGGTACATACAGAAGTTTTGATTCAAAGAGATTAAAGATAACAGTATCTATTTGTATCAGAGGGGTAGCCATGTTAGTCTGGATCTGTAAAAAGCAACAAAGAGTCCTGTGGCACCTTATAGACTAACAGACGTATTGGAGCATAAGCTTTCGTGGGTGAATACCCACTTTGTCTGACAAGTATGTCCAAATATGGACATTAGATTTCCTGACGAAGTGGGTATTCAATACATCTGTTAGTCTATAAGGTGCCACAGGACTCTTTGTTGCTTTTTACAGTATCTATTTGGAGTGCCTCACAAAAAACCCAAAGTAACTCAAGATATTGCTATGTCAAAAACATACACCTTGTTCCTACTGTACATCTGCAACATTAAAAACAAAAAATATTAAACAGCAGCAACTTACATAATAAATTATATAGTATATTACATTCTTTACTTAAATATGGTGTTTCATTAAGAACTTGTATGGCTCTTAATACACAAAGTGAAAGATGATGCGACTATGACAAAGACTGTATTAATGGCATAACTGTGCTTTATTTAGTTAGCTTTTTCTACTGTGAGATATATACTTTGCATTCAGGCAATAGACTGGGCCAGGAGATTTGTAATTCAGTTGAAAAATCTCTCTGTATAACTTACATTTTTAGCAGTATTATTAAGATACGTAGACAGGAAATAAATATAGTTAACTAACCTTGTCAGAGCACGTGTTGTCATCAGGACCTCCACCAATCACAAACAATTTGCCTACACAGCTGGTTATTGCTGGAGAACTCACTGCTTCTTTAAGTGGAGCTACCTCTGTCCATCGATTGGAAAATGAATCATAACATTCTACACTGCTGAGTCGACTTTGCCCATCATACCCTCCAACTACATACACCTATGCAAAACAAAGAGAAAATAGCATCTTCTTTATCTTTATCTCCAGTTTTAATTAAGCAAGTATAGGATTAAACTCATTCAAAGCTTCAGTGCCTCAGTTCTGATTTGTTATATTTTTGAATGCATAGGTTTTCCCTCCAGAACGCTTCTATGCAGAAGAACAGGAATATTGCCTTTTAAGATTCTGAGCTAAAGAATCTCAAGAGAGCAGCCATACATTGGTATGTGGGGATACTGGAGTCAATGGACGCCTGAACATATGTTACAAATATGGACATTAGATTTCCTTCTTACTTGAACATGCTCTATACGAAATCTCTATGATTATCTTCACTGATATTATAAATTATATTATTATAATATAAATTTATAATAATATAAAATTATATTCAGAAATAAAAAGAAACTCTATTTAACTTAACCCTTTTCTCCTCAACTTTTTACTTCTCTCTTTCCTGTCTAAAATGACATTCTTTACTCTGATTTACTTTTTGGTCACTTATTTTCTTACCTGACTGCCTATCACATAAGTTACAGTTTAAGAAAAAGAGACTCACAAATATATTACCATTAGCATATTGACAGATATACTGTCTCTGCTCAATTTGCTCACCTCAGGTCAATCCCAACTTAAAGCAGGTGCTGTTATCTCTAAGAAGCTACATACTACAGTTCCCTGATAAGTGTATATATTGTCACTCACGCTCATGAATGAAACCTTTGGGGATCCCCGATCTCATTTATTGTATTTGTGTAGAATAATAAAATAGGCCTTTGGAAATGCAGCAAGAATAAGAGTTTCTTTACTGATTTATATTTTGATTTAAATGTTGAATATACATGCAGATTATTAAATAAAATAATCTGCATGTAAATAAAAAGGCCCAGATATTCTGCTAAAGTCACAATCAATTTGAGTTAGTGGCTGCATAAGTGAAGGATTTGCAGATAAAAGATGTCTAAGGCCCAGTTTTATTTTATGTACCAAATCATTGTTGGATACATGCTTAACCTGTGTGTTTATGAAAAGGTGTAATTTGCTGCTCATTTGTACCCATAACATTTATCTCCTTTTAGATCTTCCACAACGTACCAGAATAGCGCTCCATTGCAAAGAAACAAACAAACAAACAAACAAACAAACAAACAAACAAAACCGGTTACTCACCTTCTTATAACTGTTGTTCTTTGAGATGTGCTGTTCATGTCCATTCCAATCAGGTGTGTGTGCGCCATGTTCACTGTCGTCAGAAAGTTTTCCCTTAGCAGCTGACCCTTGGGTCAGTTGTGGAGCCCCCTGGAGTGGCGCCTTCATGGCGCTCAATATATGCCCCCTCCTCGATTCCTGTTTGCCGGCTACTCCGACAGAGGGGTAGGAGGGTGGGTATAGGAATGGACCTGAACAACACATCTTGAAGAACAACAGTTACGAGAAGGTGAGTAACCATTTTTTCTTCTTCGAGTGCTTGTTCATGTCAATTCCAATCAGGTGACTCCCAAGCTCCAACTCAGAGGTGGGGTCGGAGCGCTGATCGGAGCACCGCACTGCTGAACGCTCCACTCTGTCCCTGCAGACCTTGAGAAGTACCTTGTGCATGAGAGGGATCGGGCAAAAGGCATACAACAGGTGGCCTCCCCAGGGAAGCAGAAACGTGTCCGTGATTGAGCCAGGACAGCGATGCTGGAAGAAGCAGAACATTGGACACCTCCTGTTGTTCCTGGTGGTTAACAGGTTGACCTGGGGAAACCCCCACCCTTGGAAGATGGAGTGTATGACATCCGGACAGATGGACTACTCGTGATTTCGGAACGATCTGCTGAGGTGGTCTGCTAGTTTGTTCTGCACTCCTGGGAGATAGGATGCCGCCAGGTAAATGGAGTGGGCTATGCAGAACTCCCATAGCTGGAGGACTTCTCGACATAGGGGGGAGGAACAGGCTCCATCCTGCTTGTTGATGTAAAACATGGCAGTGGTGTTGTCCATCATCACTACCATGTAGCTGGGCCTGCAAGGTTTGGCATGCTAACCATACTGCCCTGAGCTTCTTGTTGTTATATGAAGGGGAAGCTCTTCCTGTGACCATAGGCCCTGTGTTTGTAGGTCTCCCAAATGCGCGCCCCATCCCAGAGCTGATGCATCTGTTACAAAGGAAAAGGAGGGCTGGGGGCTGTTGAATGGAACTCCCTCGCAGACTACTCAGGGTTTGAGCCACCACTGGAGGGACTCAAGTACTTGCCCTGGTACCATGACCACTACATCCAGACTGTTGCGTCCCTGGCGGTAGGCTGAAGTGAGCCACGCCTGGAGTGGCCTGAGCTTCAATCTGGCATGGTGGACCATGTAAGTGTAGGCTGCCATGTGGCTGAGGAGACTCAGGCATCCCCTTGCTGTGGTGGTCGGGAATTGCCTGAGGCCTTGAATAATGTCTGTCATGACCTGGAATCAGGTCTCTGGCAAAAACACTCTTGCCTGTACCGAGTCCAGCAGTGCCCCGATGAACTCTACTCTTTGGGTCAGTGACAAGGTTGACCTGTTCACGTTGAGGATGAGACCCAGTCTGTTGAAAGTATATCTGACTAATTGGACTTGAGACTCCACGTGCTCCCTGGTGCGGCCCCTGAGCAGCCAGTCGTCGAGGTATAGGTATACCTGCACCTGCCTCCTTCGAAGGAAGACTGCTACGATGGACATGAACTTGGTGAACACTCAGGGGCTGTTGACAGGCCGAAGGGGAGGACCGCAAACTGATGTTTTTGGTTGACCACAAACCAGAGAAATCGTCTGTGTGCTGGTCGAATGGCTAAGTGAAAATACACATCTTTCATGTTGAGGGCAGTGTACTAGTCCCCCGGAGACCATGTGGAATTTCAACTTTATCATTAATTTGTTGAGTCCTCGCAGGTCTAGGATGGGTCTGAGACATCCCTTGGCTTTGGGGATTAGGAAATAATGGGAATAGAATCCCTTGCCCCTTAGCTCCTGAGGAACCTCCTCCACTGCCCCTGTTGCAACAAGCATTTGCAACTCCTGGATAAGGAGTTGTTCATGTAAAGGGTCCCGGAAAAGGGACGGGGAAGGGACGTGGGAGGGAGGGGAGGAGCAGAATTGGAGAGAATATCCCACTTCTACCATGCAAAGAACCCAGCAGTCCGATGTTATTTGGGACCATGCACGGTAAAAGTGGGATAGGTGATTCATAAAACAGGGGGAAGGATCCAATGTCATGGTGGGTGCGCAGTCCTCGGGCATCCCTTCAAAAGGCCTTTTTAGAGCCAGATGAAGGTTTGCCTATAGCCATGAGTTCCTCCTCCTGGCTACTCCTGAGGAAAGGGTGCAGGCAGCTGAGCCTGCTGAGTCCAATGAAGTCTGGAGAGAGGTTCGCGCCACTACCTTCCCTTCATCAATGATAGCCAAGAACTCAGCTATGGAGTCTGGTGAATCAGCTCCTTATGCTTCAATATGGAGGCTCACGAGTTGAAGTTGTACCTGCTGAGGATAGCTTGCTGGTTAGCTACCCTCAGCTGCAGGCCCCCAGTTGTGTAGATTTTCCTGCCAAAAAGGTCCATCCTTTTCGACTCCTTGGATTTAGGGGCCGATCCTTGCTGCCCCGTCTCTCTTTCTCATTCACTGCCGATACTACGAGAGCATGGTTGCAGGTGAGAGAACAGGTATTCCTATCCCTTGGAGGGAACGGAGTACTTGTGCTCTACCCCCCTGGCGGTGGGCAAGATTGAGGCAGGAATCTGCCACAGAGTCTTAATATTGCTCTGGATAGTTTTTATTAGTAACAGAGCTACCCTGGACGGTCCCTCTGGTGCAAGGATGTCGACCATGGGGACTTCGGGTTTGACCACCTCCTCCGCCTGTAACCCCATGTTACAGGCAGTCCTTTGTAGAAGGTCCTGGTGGGCCCTGTGGTCAATTGGGAAAGGGTCCGAGGTTGAAGCTCCCGCCACCACTTCATCTGAAGATGAAGATGAGGAGATCAGAGGTGGTACAGGGTCTTCCTGACCCTCTGACTCCCTGATCTCCTCCTGTTCAGCCTCTGGGGCCTTTGTGGCAACCGTAGCTTGGCCTTGCAATGGGTTGTGCCTCAGAGTTGCCTTGGTGGCGACCTGCGCCAGCTGTGGGGCTTGTGCCAAGGTCGCCTCGGAACCACAGGGCATAGGCTGATCTTTGGCTGGGGTGATCGGTGCTCCAAGGCCACCGAACGGGAGCCCTGGGCCTGATGGTAAGCCCAGGGGGTCCAAAAAGGCCATTGCACCAGAGGCTGCCACTGGGGTTGCCATGCCATTGGTGCCTCCCTCCGTTGTTTGTCGGATCTATGCCTGCTGCGACAGGAATAGTACGAGTCACCATCTGAGTTCGAAGACATGGATCTCGACTGAGATGACCATGGTGGTGCCGCATGATACTGCGCCGAGAACCTGTGCCGATGATGCAGGGGACAGATGTCGAGATGCCCGGGCCAGGGACCGATACCGGGAATCTGGCGTCAGGGACCGGTGTCGAGGGTCCAGTGCCAAGGGACTGGTGCCGAGAGTCGGTTCCAGTTCTCTCTTGGAGCCAGGGATTGCTGCTGCTCACTCGTCGGTGCCGGGCAGGAGAGGGAGACCCCCACATCATGGCCAGCTTGCCTCTAGATGGCGATGGTTGCGGCGACGCCAGGGGCTTATCTCTGATCACCGGGGGCTGAGGAGTCATCATCGCTGTTAAGTCTCTGGTGACTTCAAACGTGTCCGGGGTGGAGGGTAACTCCAACTCCTCCACCTGGCACTGCCCATCCCGGGAGTCGCTGTACACCAGACTCAACAGTCCCATCGTGGGAACTGAAATTGACTGCACCCACTCTTGCTGCCTGGATGCCGAGGGCTCCTTCATGGGACGTCCTGGTACCGCGCCTGCAGATCCCGTTGTTTTCTGCACGGGGAATGCCCCCTGTCGGCTTTTCTATGCTGCTTGTACGGCACTGGTGAATGTGAGCGGTGCCGGGTTGTCTTTGCATCCTGCAGTGCCAGAGAGCGCTGGTGCCGAAGGTCTCTTAGGGTACATCTACACTACAGCGAGGAGTTGATTTAAGATACGCAAATTCAGCTACGTGAATAGCGTAGCTGAATTCGACGTATTACAGCCGACTTACCCCGTTGTGAGGACGGCGGCAAAATCGACTTCTGCCGCTTTTTGTCGGCGGCGCTTACTACCACCTCCGCTGGTGGAGTTAGAGCGCCGATTCGGGGATCGATTGTCGCGTCCCGACGGGACGCGATAAATCGATCCCCGAGAGGTCGATTTCTACCCGCCGATTCAGGCGGGTAGTATAGACCAGGCCTTAGACTAGAGTCCTTCCTTGGTACTGTGTCACGTACCGATGCTGGGGCGGTCTGCAGTAGACTGGGGATGAAGAGCGGATTCCATAAGCAACTGCCTCAATCAGAAATCCTTTTTAGTTCTGGGGCGGAAAGCCCTGTAGATCTTGCGCCTTTCTGTCTGGTGTGCCTCCCCCAGACACTTCAGACATGAGTTGTGGGGGCGCTTGCTGGTATCGGCTTGCTGCAGTTTCCACAGGGTTTAAAGCCTTGCGCTCACGGCATGCCCTGGAGCCCAAAGGGGGGTGGGAGGGAAGGGGAGGTTTGGGGATTGGGGAAACCCTGCTCCCAAACCTCACTATATGCAATATATACACTAATAATTAAGACTAACTACAACTAAACTAGGCTGCGCTAACTATATGAAAGAACGCTAAGGGAAGCACTTGCTAAGCAAGCAACTGCAGTTCAAAAGACCGTCACTGGTGATAAGAAGGAACCGAGGAGGGGCCAGGTCGGCAGGGTCATATATTGAGTGCCATGAAGGTGTCACTCCAGGGGGCTCCACAGCCGACCCAATGGGAGCCGCTAAAGGAAAACTTTCCGATGATCGTGCATGCAGCACGCACACACCTGATTGGAATTGACATGACCAAGCACTTAAAGAAGAATCAAAAGTTAGGAAACATCAGTTTAACTTCTATGGACACTGCCAACCTGACTGAGCCCATAATTCATTGGTTATTAAAAGCAATAGGAGTTGATGGGGAATGCAGTCTAACTCTAAATAGTTACACCTGGTTTTACATTTAAGTTTTGCTTATATTTGGGAAATGTATTAGCTACAATAAGTAATGAATTATTTCTCTTACTTTACCAAGAAGGACAGCCATTTTATGACGCCATCTGCCTTTGTTTAGGGAAGCAACTCTGATCCAAATGTTAAGCTGAGAGTTATAAATCCACACATCACGGCTGTTAATTCTTCCACCTTTAAAATTATGAAAAAAGACAGAAAAAAAAACAATGTATCTTTGACTAAGGAAGTTATTAAATAAGAGGTGCTGGATACTGACGTACGCCTCTGCAGTAGACCACGGAAAATGTCACATCCTATACATCTGATGTAGACTCATCTGTGATTATATAAATTTAAGTAGATAGAGGTTTTCAGATGTTCTTGGTCACTGTGTAGAGGAAGTGCATCTCTTATGAAGTATAGTCTCCCAAAACAATAATCTCTTCCAACCGATTCCCCCAAAATACCATCTACCATAATGATCTACACCAGTCTTCTCCCAACCCTCTACAAAGTACAATCTTCCATGATCTATCTCAGATAAGGCACCTATCACTGTGGTATCTTCATGCTGTACAAAAATTGGAGAGATCTGTTTCCTAGATGACAATTTTCAAAGCCTCCTGTTTCTGATGTGCATGTTTGTTTGCTCTTGCCTTCTATTTGCTAGTTGTTGGTTGTTCCTTAGAAGATGTCACTGCTGGAGAAAAGTTTAATCAAAGAGGCAAGGCTTGCATTCTAATCTAAATAACCACTTTCCTCCACTTTAAGACAACAGATCCTTTGTTAATTATAACTTAGATTGAAAGAATTCTAATAAATCTCTCAAAGATAATTAATACTAAAAAGTAACGTTTTTCTCTTAATTGTTAAGTCAGTATTGAGAAGGATATTATTAGCTATTTTTGACAATGGATCTCATTCTGTTGTCTCATAAAACATTACATTTAAACAAGGCAGTTGTTCAGAAGTAGACTGAGAGGTAGACTCAGCAAACATCATTCTCGGATGTATTAGCAGGAGTACTGTAAGCAAGACACAAGAAGTAATTCTTCCACTCTACTCCGCGCTGATTAGACCTCAAATGGGGTATTGTGTCCAGTTCTGGGAGACACATTTCGGGAAAGATGTGGACAAACTGGAGAAAGTTCAGCGAAGAGGAACAAAAATGATTAAAGGTCTAGAAAACACGATCTATGAGGGAAGATTGAAAAAATTGAGTTTGTTTAGTCTGGAAAAGAGAAGACTGAGAGGGGACATGATAATAGTTTTCAAGTACATAAAAGGTTGTTACAAGGAGGAGGGAGAAGAATTGTTCTTCTTAACCTCTGAGGATAGGACAAGAAGCAATGGGCTTAAATTGCAGCAAGGGAGGTTGTAGAATCTCAATCATTGGAGATTTTTAAGAGCAGCTTAGAAAAACACCTGTCAGAGATGATCTAGATCAGGGGTCAGCAACCTTTCAGAAGTGGTGTGCCGAGTCTTCATTTATTCAAGAAGTCGTGCCTGACTAACCTAATTGCCTTCTATGATGAGATGACTGGCTCTGTGGATGAGGGGAAAGCAGTGGATGTGTTATTCCTTGACTTTAGCAAAGCTTTTGATACGGTCTCCCACAGTATTCTTGCCGCCAAGTTAAAGAAGTATGGGCTGGATGAATGGACTGTAAGGTGGATAGAAAGCTGGCTAGATTGTCGGGCTCAACGGGTAGTGATCAATGGCTCCATGTCTAGTTGGCAGCCGGTTTCAAGCGGAGTGCCCTAAGGGTCGGTCTTGGGGCTGATTTTGTTTAATATCTTTATTAATGATCTGGAGGATGGTGTGGACTGCACTCTCAGCAAGTTTGCAGATGACACTAAACTAGGAGGCATGGTAGATACACTAGAGGGTAGGGATCGGATACAGAGGGACCTAGACAAATTAGAGGATTGGGCCAAAAATAACCTGATGAGGTTCAACAAGGACAAGTGCAGAGTCCTGCACTTAGGATGGAAGAATCCCATGCTCTGCTACAGACTAGGGACCGAATGGCTAGGAAGCAGTTCTGCAGAAAAGGACCTAGGGGTCACAGTGGATGAGAAGCTGGATATGAGTCAACAGTGTGCTCTTGTTGCCAAGAAGGCTAACGGCATTTTGGGCTGTATAAGTAGGGGCATTGCCAGCAGATCGAGGAACGTGATCGTTCCCCTTTATTTGACATTGGCGAGGCCTCATCTAGAATACTGTGTCCAGTTTTGGGCCCCACACTACAAGAAGGATGTGGAGAAATTGGGAAGAGTCCAGCGGAGGGCAACAAAAATGATTAGGGGTCTGGAGCACATGACTTATGAAGAGAGGCTGAGGGAACTGGGATTGTTTAGTCTCCAGAAGAGAAGAATGAGGGGGGATTTGATAGCAGCCTTCAACTACCTGAAGGGGGGTTCCAAAGAGGACGGAGCTCAGCTGTTCTCAGTGGTGGCAGATGACAGAACAAGGAGCAATGGTCTCAAGTTGCAGTGGGGGAGGTCCAGGTTGGATATTAGGAAACATTATTTCACTAGGAGGGTGGTGAAGCACTGGAATGCGTTACCTAGGGAGGTGGTGGAGTCTCCTTCCTTGGAGATTTTTAAGGCCTGGCTTGACAAAGCCCTGGCTGGGATGATTTAGTTGGGAATTGGTCCTGCTTTGAGCCGGGGGTTGTACTAGATGACCTCTTGAGGTCCCTTCCAACCCTGATATTCTATGATTCTATGATTCACACTGATTTAAGGTTTCGCGTGGCAGTAAATACATTTTAACATTTTTAGAAGGTCTCTTTCTATAAGTCTACAATATATAACTAAACTATTGTTGTATGTAAAGTAAATAAGGTTTTTAAAATGTTTAAGAAGCTTCATTTAAAATTAAAATTAAAATGCAGAGCCCCCTGGACTGGTGACCAAGACCCAGGCAGTATGAGTGCCACTAGAAATCAGCTCATGTGCCGCCTTCGGCACGTGTGCCATAGGTTGCCTACCCCTGGTCTAGATAATACTTAGTCCTGCCATGAGTGCAGGGGACTGGAGTAGGTGACCTCTTGAGGTCCCTTCTAATTCTATGATTCTAAGAAATGCTAATATTAATTAATATTTTCAAACATGAAAATACACGAGAAATACATCCCATTATGCAAATCTTTCAGAATAACACGCTGAGCAAAATACATACATTTTTGTGATAAGACATTACACTAACAGTTTTTTTAATGTTGGGAAATATTTCAATGACTTTTTCCACACCCTTTAGACTTCTTTGAGCACCACTGCATGGATGAGCCACTGGAAAGGAAATCTCTAAGATTTATATGCTATGAGGCATGTACATAACACAGGCTGTTTTCCTCTACATGGTTCATGCATATGTCCCCCTCTCGGTTCCACTGTCTGTCTGCTGAAATGAGAAAGATATTTTACATTTGGAAAGATAGTCATTTTGAGGCAGGGTGGATAAAAATAAATTATTTAAAAAAATTGGATTTTTTTTATTTAAATCAGATTTTTTTGATAAAATGCTTTTTGAGGAAAAAAACTATCTAAAGATAGTTTTAATTAAGATACATTATAGTTCAAAGATATCTCATCATGAAATAGGGGTTATAAATTCTAATTCTATGAGGGATAGCTCAATGGTTTGAGCATTAGCCTGCTAAACCCAGGGTTATGAGTTCAATCCTTGAGGGGGCCATTTAGGGAACTGGGGTAAAAATTGGTCTGGGGATTAGTCCTGCTTTGAGCTGGGGGTTGGACTAGATGACCTCCTGAGGCCCCTTCCAACCCTGATATTCTATGAAGTGTTTTGTAAATGAGTTCCAATAGTTCAGGGGTCGGCAACGTTCGGCATGCGGCTCGTCAGGGTAAGCACCCTGGTGGGCCGGGCCAGTTTTATTTACCTGCTGACGCAGCAGATTCAGCCGATCGCGCCCCCGGGCCAATGGGGGCGGCGAGAAGCGGCGCGGGCGAGCGATGTGCTGGCCGCAGCTTCTCACCGCCCCCATTGGCCCGGGACGGCGAACCGCGGCCAGTGGGGGCCGCGATCGGCCGAACCTGCCGCGTCAGCAGGTAAATAAAACTGGCCCGGCCCGCCAGGATGCTTACCCTGGCGAGCCATGTGCCGAACGTTGCCGACCCCTGCAATAGTTCATGGATTAGGGACCCAATCTTATGGGGTTCCATGGGCTTCTGTATAGATTATTTTGGTTAATCTTTCTATCTACCCAATAGGACTCAGTGCTCAGTCTAGAAGATACCATCAGAGATGCTTAGTTTTGCAGTTCTCAAACTGTGGATTTGTGTCTCCAGAGATAACATGCTTGTTAACCGCAAAAATGTTTTTAAATAAAATAAATAAATTTTATTTAAATAAATAAAAATAACAGACCTCAACCCTATTGTCCCTCTGCAAATTTGAGTACACAGAGTCAATCCCTTACCTCTCTCTAAAAGGGAAAAGTTTCAAAAAGTTCAATGAATAGAAGATTGTTGGGGGCGGTAAGACAACTCCCACCTGTTTATGCTCTCTGTATGTGTGTATATATATCTCCTCAATATATGTTCCATTCTATATGCATCCGAAGAAGTGGGCTGTAGTCCACGAAAGCTTATGCTCTAATAAATTTGTTAGTCTCTAAGGTGCCACAAGTACTCCTGTTCTTCTTTTTGCGGATACAGACTAACACGGCTGTTACTCTGAAACCTATAGTTTCAGAGTTATCTGCCAATGATAGTGTTTCAGTCACATCATGTATGTCACATAGCCACAGTATATCACCTGTAGCAAAAAGAAAAAAAAACTCCATCATGCAGAAACAACCATACATGAGTTTGTGATAAGAACCAGCAGATTACAAAAAGAGGTAATTGATGAAAAAACTGCCTGGTTTGTTTATGCAACAAACTCTCCTTTCCGTATGATTGAGAACCCACACTTCATTAACATGGTTCAGTCATTAAGACCAGGATACAGTCCACCCAACAGAACAGATGTCGCAGGCAAATTACTGAATAAAGTGTATGAAAGAGAAATTGAACAGTGTGCAAAAGGTCTAGAAAGTGAAATTGTTAACCTGAGTCTTGATGGGTGGAGCAATGTCCACAATGATCCTGTTGTATGTGCTTGTGTGACAACGGAAGAAGGGAATGTCTTCCTTTCAGAACAATTGATACATCAGGAAATGCACACACAGCAGAATACTTACAAGAAGTAGCAGTAAAAGCTAGAACAAACTGAAAAAAAATTCAAATGTCTAGTACACAGCTTTGGTCACAGACAATGCTGCAAATGTATCCAAGAGGAGAAGAAATTCAGAAGAGACTGAAGAGAGTCCCAAGATAATAACATACGGTTGCAGTGCTCATTTGATGCACCTCCTAGCCAAAGACTTCAGTGTTCCAGAAATAAAGGCTCATGTTGTTCCATAACAACCACTTTGCAGCAGCTGCTCTGAAAAAAGTGGGAGGAACCAAGCTAATTCTCCCACAAGACATGCAATGGAACTCAGTAGTGGACTGTTTTGAGCACTATATCAAGAACTGGCCTAATCTGATGACAGTTTGTGAACAAAATAGTGAAAAAATAGATGGCACTGTCACAGCCAAAGTTCTCAACATTAGGCTTAAGAGAAATGTTGAACACGTACTGAGTATCCTGAAGCCTATTTCTGTAGCCTTGAACAAAATGCAGAGAAATAGCTGTTTTATTGCTGGCACTGTTGAAATTTGGAAGGAACTGAGTGAGATCTTAAAAAGAGAAATATGCAATGACAGTTAAATTACAAGCATTAAAAAAACAAATGGGACAAGCACTATCTCCAGCTCATTTTCTTGCAAATATTCTCAATACTCAGTACCACAGTCAAACCTTAACAACTGAACAAGAGGAGTTGGCTATGACATAGACATCCAGCAATCATAATGCCATAATGCCAACTATAATAAACTTCAGAGCTAAGAGTGAACCATTCAAGAAATATATGTTTGTTGATGATGTTTTAAAGAAAGTCACACCAGAGAACTGGTGGAAGTCACTAAAGCACTTGGATTCAGAGACTGTTGAAGTGATAATCTCACTTTTAACAGCAGTAGCTTCTTCTGCCGGTGTAGAAAGAATATTTTCTTCCTTTGGACTAATTCATTCCAAACTGATAAATCGTTTGGGACCTGAAAAAGCAGGAAAGCTTGTTCTTCTTTTCCAGATTATGAACAAACAAGAAAATTAAGATGAAGATGACCGAGTTAGCTGCAGAAGTCAATATTTTAAGTTGCTAACCTGACTGACATAGTCGATTAATTTTTTTTAAAAAATATTTCATTTAACGATTTTAGTTAAACAATTTTAACAAAAACAAACCTGATCTTAAAAAACTTGAATGTTTAACTAAATTCAAAAATTCATATGCTTGTTTTGTTAAAATATTATATGTTTGCTGTTGAAGAAAAAAATCCAGAATACATAACACTGTTGTTTTAGTTAAATGAAACAATTTAAATGTCTGTCTGGTGATGTTCCCCTCCTAATACAGCATGGAAAGAAAATCCTCCAAATATTAATGATTAACCTGTTGAATTGGAGATAGTTCACCTCCCAATGACTTCATAAATATCTGCTTCAATTACCTTTGGTATATGAAATAACCAAACAATCATTCATTTTCTGATATACCTGTAAAACTCATCTGAAAAGTTTTCAAAATAAATCACTTTAAAAATGTATAGTGTGTACCTTCTAAAAATGAAATCTACATCTATCTCTGAGTTGTGAAGAATATGTATTAAGGTTATAACAACCAGGGCCGGCTCCAGGGTTTTGGCCGCCCCAAGCAGCCAAACAAACAAACAAAAAAGCTGCGATCGCGATCTGCGGTGGCAATTCGGCGGGAGGTCCTTCGCTCCGAGCAGCAGTGAGGGACTGTCCGCCGAATTGCTGCCGAACAGCTGGATGTGCCGCCCCTCTCCAAAGTGGCCGCCCCAAGTACCTGCTTGGTAAGCTGGTGCCTGGAGCCGGCCTTGATAACAACAACAAGAATGCACTTTTATGTAGAAATCCATGATTAAATCGAGTCTTCCTGACTAGTGCTTTAAATCATGATTTAAATCAATTTGATTTAAATCAAATCCACCCTGCTTTGAGGTAACAAACAAATGTAATGGGGGAGATAGATAGTTCCAGGACAGGAGTTAGTAACCAGCTAAGTCTGTCACCATTGGTCCAGATGACAGACATGGACCCAAATAACGTTTTTTTTGTCTAAACTTGAGAGGTGCTGAGCAGCTACAGCCACTGACTTCACTAGGAGATGCAGGTGCTCAGCACCTCCAGGTCAGGATTTAAGAAGGGTGAGGTATTTGCCTCTACTCTGCATTTCTATGCTGAAAAAAGGTTTGATCTGTTTTCACTGCAGAACCTGAGCAATAATATTTAAAAGCTGCATACTTAACCGGTATGGAGGAGGACATATTGGATTGTGGGTCAGTTCATACAGTCATTTAGCTCTAAGCTCCACTCATAACAATATTATATCCCCAGACCTCCCTGATGAAATTTCAGCCAGGGCTGTAATTATTAATGATTAAAAACAAAACAATAAGAAAAAAATATTTGTGGCTACCAAATATAGGCATAGGGTTTATGCTCAACACATACTGAGGGAGATGATTTGGTAAGCAACACATAGGCTAGAGGGGGTGAAATTCGTGAAATTTTCATTTCAGCAGCTTCTGGAAGTTCAAAGAGCAACAATCACCTAAAGAACTGTAAATTATCCAAGGATGTTCCTGCTGTCATCACTTAAGCTTAAGCTTCCTGGAATTATTTACCTGAAACAAGAATATCGTTCCGTAAAGCACACACTGCATATTCAGACTTAGTAAATTCTGGGAGCTTAGCCAGTGACTTCCATTCTCCTGTCACAGGATCGTAGCATTCAGTGTATGGCAGGTTAAACCCCCCAACTCGTTCACAGCCTCCGACAATAACTATCACCTCAGAATAACCAGTTGATCTAAAAGAATGAAAACAGAAAGACAAAATAGATGTTTATTAAAGCATATGTAGCAAACAATATCAGCTTGAAAAACCAAGGTCGTACAGTTTTAAAATCTGAAAATCTATTATTTAATGTTATACTGACTTCTACAGCAATAATTATTTCCTTACAAAATGGTTAAGGGTTTCACTGTATTTCCAGCTGTCCCATTGTGTGCCAGGTAACCAGGCCAATAAGTAACCTTTTTTTAAATAAAGGGTGGAGTTATATTGCATGATTGCTCCATGAAAAAAATCAAATTTTTAAAAAGAAAGACCTTAAACTTTAAGGTTGTTTTCCTCCTCTGACTGAAAATGGAGAAATATCAGAGGTAAAGCTGAAGCCATGTGTGAGAAATTTATATATGCAGTTTTGGAAGTTTCATATAAAATCCATCATATTGAAAACAGTCTTCTGCAAAGTTACAAATCTCACAAAGACTCCTGTGACAGTTTGCATCACTTTAATATTTCACAAATTTAGAACTATCTTCCAAGTGTTACAGAAAATTTCTTTTAAAAAAAGTTTAAGACTTATGGATCAGATAAAAACTTTGTTAGGACATATGGTTGCAAATATGTAACAGTAATGTGAAAGAGGGTATGGTGATGGAGGAAAACTTCAAAGAAGATTGAAATAATAAAACCAAGTACCAAAGCCAGCAAATTCAAAGTGGCCCTGAACAAGCCCTGAACAAGCGGCGACTCTACTTTGAGAGCCACTGCTGTACACTATTTTAACTACAAATAACTCCATAAGAGCAGATATCTTATTTACTATGACCCAATCCTGCAAAAAATCACATTACCTTGTGTCTATAACAACTGCATGACCCGTCATCAACTTTGTTTATAAATGATAAAAGTGCTGTAGGCCTTTATTTAAAACCATACTTTTTTCACATTGTGGGACACCACAAGTAAAAACTAGCTGATTATTACTGTTCTCTTGTTAAACAAGTAAGTCCTTTTTACTCTAAGTATTTTAGAAAAAGCAAAGTCTCAGTTACTCTCTCATAGCTAGTCAAAAAACCCAACGAAAATTTCCCTTCAGCTGCTCCAACCTTGAAGTGATGTCAGGTCCTGCTTTTTATCTATTTAATGTTTAATGTTTAGTTATCCCATCTTCTTTTTTGAGGAACTAATCTTGGAAAGATATCTCTCAAGGGAGAGAGGGAAGGAACCTTATGAGTCGACGAAGCACTATTCAGAAAAAGAAATTGGTTTCTTTCAACAGCAAGTACTTTGTCTCTCTTACTTTTTCCCCAACAGGCAAACCCAAGTGTATGTACCAAAGATATCTACAAAGGACAAGGTTTGGCTATTGATATTTTTAAAGGCTACAATCATGGCCTTCTGCCAAATGAGGAGCTTGTTGTGCATGATTAAGGCTACATTTTAGTCACGGATATTTTTAGTAAAAGTCATGGACAGGTCATGGGCAGTAAACAAAAATTCACAGCCCGTGACTGGTCCATGACTTCTACTATATACCCCTGATTAAACCTTTGGGGGGGGGGGCCGGGGGGGGCCGGGAGCACTGGGGGGGAGGAAGGGGGTGGCCTGGGGGCACGGCAGGTGCTGTGTGTGGGGCGGGTGCGGGCAGCAGCGCGCTGCCCAGGACCCTCGTGGGTGCTGGGGAGGGGGTGAGCAGTGGTGTGTGGCCCAGGACCCTGCTGGTGCTAGGAGGGCGCGGGTAACAGCACGCAGCCCAGGACCCCCGCTGGTGCTGGTGTGGGGATGTGTTGGTGGGGTCTGCAGGCTCCCTACCTGGCTCCACACTTCCCAGAGCCTGCCCGCCTCACCCCGTCCCGTGCCCCAACCCCCTGCTCCCCTCCCAAACTCCTCTTGCTGCTGGGGGATGGGAGTGTGGTGGCCCGAGACTGCCCCAGCAGCAGCCGGTACAACTGGCGCAGGGGCACCAACCACTGCAGAAGTCATGGAAGGTCACGGAATCAGTGACTTCTGTGACAAACTCGCAGCCTTATGCATGGTTGCCAATCTTTTTTAAATTAAAGAGATAAATGAGCCAATATCCGTGGATCAAAAATACTGCCTGAGAGTGATGATGCATAGTTTTGCTCTCTCTGAAGGAGAATTAATTTACTAAAATATTTTAAATCCAGAACTGGATTTAAAAATGAACAAACCACACCTCTGGACGGTCACATATGTGGAGATTAAAGCCTGCTCTACACTAGAAAATTAGGTCAACATAACTACGTCACTTAGAGGTATGAAAAATCCACACCCCTGGGTGGCACAGCCAACCTAAGTCCCAGGACTTCTGTACACTTGAAATGCTACGGTGGCAGAGCTGTACCACTGCAGCTTTGCTGCTGCATCATGCTGATGGGAGAACCCCTTCCGTTGGCATAGATAATCCATCTCCCTGAGAGGCAGGACCTAGGTTGATAGAAGAATTCTTCCATCGATCTAGCACTATCTACACTGGGGTTAGTTTGGCTTAACGGTGCTGCTCAGGAGTGTGGATTTTTCACACTCTCGAGCAACGCAGTTAAGCCGACTTAATTATCTAGTGTAGACCAGGCTTTTGTGTAGACAGCACTAGGCTAGGTCGATGGAAGAATTCTTCCGTCGACCTAGCTACCACCTCTCAAAGAGGTAGATTACCTACATCAAAAGGACAATGCCTCCCGTTGGCATATACAGTCTCAACACTGACGTGCTGCAGCTGTGCCACTGTAGCATTTCAAGTGCAGACAAGCCCCAAGAGGCAGTACCTAGGTCGACAGAAGAATCTGTCCATTGACCTAGCGCTGTCTACACTAGGTGTTAGGTCAGCTTAACCACACTACACAGAGGGGTGGATTTTTCACACCCAAATCCACCCCTGAGCTACGTAGTTAAGACAACCTAATTTTCTAGTGTAGACCAGACCTTAGAATTTTTCGCAATTGGGACAGTGTACCGTCAATAAAGATAATAGGGATCAAGCTAAAAAATAAAGAGGCAGGCACAAAATACAAGTAGGCATAGGCTGTTAACAGCAACAGTTAACTACTGAAATAAAATGCAAATGGAGGTCAGCAGAGCTGTGGTTCTCAAACTGTGGCCTATGGAGATGACATGGAAGGTGGTCCATGAGATCTCTCTGTCATTACATGGTCCCCAAAATAGAAAAAATGGAAAATCACATTACTAAAGTGACATTAAATCCAGTACTTTCACAAAAGAAATTAAAAATCAGATTTCTGATGTACTTCACACAGGAAACTATTCAGCTCTCATGACATTATTTGAGAAAGCTGAATGAAACAATATAGACCAACACATGCTGCCTGGGTAGAAGTCCTTTAATCAGTTCAAAGAAAATCTGTTCAAAGAAATTAAAAATTTCCACAGACAGAAATTCTGAGGGCTTTTGAAAAAAAACAATAATTTTGTCTGTAAAAACATCCACCATATTTGGATGCTGCATAAAAAATAATAGCCAGCAGTGCAGTAGTTAAATAAAAAGTAAATCACTTAAGAGGAAAAAATTACTGAATGCTCACATTTTAAAAAAAAGTACTTGAGAAGAACTGGTTGAAATGGATAAATATGATAATAACCAATTAAAAGTATATCTTGATATATTTTCAATAGACTGGTCTAGTGGGTCTGTGCACTGAAATAAGCAACAACTGTAAGCCAGTCTAAAGATATTCAAAGCTTATGGTATGCAATTCATATTTTGTTTTAAATACACAGGAGTCCATCCACTAGAACAAGGGTGGGCAAACTTCTTTGGCCTGAGGGCCGCATCTGGGTATGGAAATTGTATGGCGGGCCATGAATACATGGTTGGGGAGGGGGACTCTATGGGGTGTAGCATGGGGGGAGGCTCTATATGTTACCGAGGTGGGGGAGAAGAGACTCATGGGGTGTGGTGCGTGGGGGGGGCTCTACAGGGGTGGTACTGGGGACTCCTAGGAGCCCTGCCGGCAGCGGCACCAAGATGGCCGTACCAGGTACCGCCATGGGCGGAGGCACCCTAGCTGGGACTGGTGGGACCGTAGGAGACCGGGAGGGAATTTGGCATTCTGCCGCCTGGGGCGGGTTCCGATCCCGGAAACAGCACAGTGAAGTTGCACCTGTGCAGTGTGGCTCTGCGTGCTGGAAGACGGTGCTCATCAAGGGAATTGTGAGCTCCTGGCGGGAGCTTGAGGGCTGTATAAAAACGTCTGATGGGCCAGAAGCAGCCCGAGGGCTGTAGTTTGCCCACCCCTGCACTAGAACAACATGACCACTAGATGTCACTGTGAAGCTTAATGGAGATATGAGAGAGGACCTCAAGATGTCAGTGCAACTGTATTCAGTTATCTGGCTCTCACATCGCCACTTTGTTCTACAATGAAAGCTTAGAGCAAGAACAGTCAATAGGCAGACCACAGGCCAAATCCTGACCATCAGAGGCTTTTGAATGGAATGTACTTATTATTATCATTATTGTAGTTATTTTTATTATTTTTCTTCCCTGGAGTCTGGACCTTAACTATACCTTCACAAAGAAATTTGGACCTTGACAAAAAATAATTGACCACCCCTAGCCTAGGGGCATAAGGGAAAAGAAGGGAGGATCTCAACCCAAGTTTTAAACGTGCAGTGACATCAGACGATTTTTCAGTTGCTTCAAATGAACTCAGACCAGAATCCTACTGTTTTTGAACAGCTAGTCAGAAATCAGTTTAAGTATAGAAACATACTGATACATATGCACACACAATCCCAAGAACAGTTCCCAAGAAAAGTTTCAGTAGAAACATTAATTTTGGTATACAGAACTTTCAGTCGGTTCTATGCTTTTTCCTCACTAACAAAGCTTACATAAAAGCAAAGCAGGAAAAAAAAGAGGCAGCAATACATGGAACATAGGGAGGGAATGGGTAAAGGAGCTACCAAAATCCCATTTTAGAAGAAATGAAAGGGGAAAGCATGGGGGAGGCAGGGAGGAATCTGGTAACTGTTACAAAACTTTATCAATTTTTGCAACAGAATCAAATGACAAGGAACTATCCCTTGAATTTAATAATAGATACAGGGAAAAATCATCACTGGGGGACTAGCCAGCTTCTCTTGTTGCTGCATTCATGATTCAGTGTTTAGTTTCTTCTTAAGTTTAGTAACAAAAACCCTGCTCAGAAAACATCTCTGTTAAACATAAGCAGTGGGGTGAAGGTGGGTGTTTCCTTTTTCAGCTAATTCTCCAGTGCAGCATTACAGCTAGCCAACTAACCTTCTCAAGTACCTATGTTATGTTTGGCAGAATTTCCAGGGTTAAACATCTTAGTTTTCCTTCTTTACCATTCCTTCAAGAATGTAATGTTTTTAGCAATTACCTGGGAAGGAAGGTATATGGTAGAATCTAAAAGAAATCACCATAACCAACAGTTCCCAAAATACCACCCTTGGCATTTTTTCTCATTTCCTACTGTAGCTTACAGTAGCAATGTCCAGTTGTATTATGGGATAATAAGAAGTAATGTTTTAGGATTTTAAAAAACAGGTTACAATATTTAAACTTAAAATATTTTCTGTAGCTACTATGTAATTCTGAAAATATATACATTTGTTTTGTTATTTCATCTCTAAATCTGTTATATAATTCTAGAACTGTATTTTTAGTCCTGTAAAGTGTTTTATGAAACCTGTAAAATGTTTTGTGGTGTAACAGTGGGATTTTCAAAAGCAGTTGTTGTTGCCCTAACTGAAAAATGCCACCCAACTCCTTGATAAGTGTACAATACATTATTATTTTACACTGTAAAAATTAAATAATTATGAAATGTAGTGGATTAATGGCTGCATTGTAATGAGCCGGAATGAAACTGCTGCAAGTGGCTTAATTGGGCAACTAGTGGAAAGAGCTTAGGATCTCATCTTGCCAACATCTGCACCTGTGAGTAACTTACTGACATCAGTGTCCTTCCTATTGAATTCTAGGGGACTACTCATATCAGTAAAGTTACATATATGTGTGAATAAGATTACTCAAAGGCCTACTTAAAGGTAAGCATGTGAGGTGACCAGGCTTTTGTGTGCGGATAAGGCAGTAAAATTGCAGAACTCAGTAACACAAAATAAAAGACACTTTCAAATTTTTCTTCACTATGCTGCAGTTTGGTTACAGTTCATATCTACTAGATAAACAGGTAAAAAAAATAATAATGTTCTTCTAGGGCATATCAGAAAAACAGTAAAAAATCCTCTCACCTGCGTGGTCTAGTTCTTGGGGACATCATTTCATTTCCAAGTATGTGATATCTTCTTGCTTCATGCAGCAGCTGATAACACTCTAGAGAATTCTGAATCAGCTGTTCCACTTCCACTGTCTGTACAAAATAGTTAGGATGTAATAAAGGGAGTCTCACATGTGTTAGAAGTTCCTGTAATACTGGTCTTCTCAGATCAACAGCACGGTAAACCCAGCGCATAACTGCTTCAAAAACCATCTCTTCTTTACTGATCACCAACTCATCACTACAAATATAATCAATGAGCTCATCTTTCCCAAGCTCAAGAAATTCTTCATGCTGAGAAACATCCTCGAATGTCTGCAGTGCAAAATTTCTGCATTTGGTGAATAGTGTCTTTAGTGAGTGTGTATCAGCAAAACGCTGGATTCCCAGGCAGTTACAAGGATCCAGTTGCTCTTCCAGGAACTTGGCACAAGCATCACGCAGAACACTAATTTGAAAGAGACTTGATGTTTCAAAGATATATTGCACATTCTCTGTAGTGATTTTCACCTTGCCAGTGTACACGTACTGTAAAAAGCAATCCATAGCTTCAGCAAAAATGCCATTGATCTCCACCAACATTTCTCTGCTTTCTCTGTGATCATTGCAAAACATAGCTCTGAAGTAGCTACTGCAGGCTGAGAGAACAGCTCGATGACAGGGAAACTCTCTTCCTTCCACACAGATAATTACATCTGTGAACAAGCGGCTGTCTCTAAACTCATTGAAGATCTGGAGTATGCTTTCAGCATGGGATGATCCTGAAGAGAAGTCAAAAAACTCATGACCTGATAAGGACTTCGGGTCCATTTCAAAAACTTTACGTTTGGTTGCAGGGGAATCACGGACCCCGCTATCCTCTCTATTCAGTCTGCGGCCCAGTATTAGTACCATTGTTACATCCGTTGACTATAGAATCATTGAGAAAAGATTTCTGAGTGTCTTCTGTACGGTGCTATGGCTAGAAGAATTAAAACATTTTAGTACCCAACAAATCAATTCTGACAGTTAATGCAATGAAAGAATTATGAAATGTATGAAACTTGCATAATACAAAACAAATAGCCTGATCAGTCTAAAATCTGTGTAACTTACACTACTCTAGTAACTTTGGCAAATGAAATGTGACACCATGCAATGCAATGAAATATATCCTACTGTAATGCATACACACAAAGGACTGAGTTAAGGTTGCTGTGAGAACCATAATTATGAATACCCTAGCCTTTGCTTAATTGGAGTATCACCTTTATATCAAGCTTAAAAATGTCAAAAGGCTAAATCCTAAAGTCCTTACTCAAGCAAATCTCTCAGTTGATATCAGCAGGAGTTTGCCTGAGTAAAGACCTCAGGATTTTGCTATACAGATTTTTAAACTGCTTCTTACTACATGTTTGCACAGCCCCTAGCACAACACAAGTCTGATCTTGTGTTGTGCTCCTGTAATACCACTAATAAAAGTAATATTAAAGAAGAAATTTTTGAACTAGAACAATTGTAGAGGGAGGCTACAAACCACATCTCAGTCTTCAATATACATCAGTACCATAATGCAATCTATGGAGTTTAATGATTTTGTTTATCCCAGTGACCATTCCTGATCAGCAAAAGCAAATGTCTTAACTCTTTCTCCTTATCAGCAAAACAATCAGTTAATCAATATGCTATGATGAAATTAAAAATTAATACAGGTTACTAATGTGCATTTTGGAAAAAATACTTAAAATTCATGTTGAAGCATAATGTAGATACCACAGAAAAAAGGCAACCGCATGAATAAGTATCAAATAAAAAATTATGTATATGTGTGAGAAAACCATTATGCAAGCAAATGAATAAGGAGTCTTTGCATCTGGAAGTAAGAAGTGGGGGCTACCTAATGAGTTAAAGGAGAATTTCTATTTTCTGACAATAGTTAACTCCTATCTAAAATTTAAAAGCAAAGACTATAGTCGAAGGCATTATATCATCATCAATATATACAGCTCTCTCACTCACACACAAAGTATGTTAAAAGAATACTATTAAGATTGCAAAGTCAAACACTCAAAGGTTAGGAAATGAATTAAGGTTGCCTGTGAATATAATATAATTAATTTGCCTAGACATAGCCTGGTGAAGGTATATACGATGATCATCCCTATAAGCATAGCTCAGTTGGTATATCTTTTGATTCCTGATTTTTAAAACCAACTGGATTAAAGCCCTACAAAACCTGGGAAGCACTCCTGCACTAACTTCCATAATTCTAAGTGCATGGATTCATTTTTAAACTTCCAGGAAGATGTGTCTCAAATTATTTTAAAACTTGTGCAAAAGATTCTTTTTAAAAAAAGGATTCTAAGAGATTACGTTCATTTCCTCTCATTCCCCATGTGCAGAGACAGTAAATGCTGTTTCTAATACTAATTTTATTTCCTGACTGCCCAGCATCTTCAGAGCTGCATATTACTGGACCAAAGTCTGGTTACACCATCTCTTAACATAGAATAAAATGAACCATACTTTTTTTTAAACAGGCTTTTTATAAAGCCTCTTTAGAAGGCACTATTCTTGACTGTATTCTGTAGTACAATTTTCTCACTCAGACAATTTTAAAAAGGAACACTATAAATATACCAAACATCATACTGTTGCTTTTTACATAGGGCTCAATTCTATTTCAGACACAATTTAATGAAAACCTCTAGAAATTATTTACAAGGTAGAAAACACTTTTGATAAAGTCATATGAAGGCTACAAAATAATTATCCTTAATTTGGATTAACACATGGATTACATGTCAATTTATTGCCTAAAGAATACTGTTGCATTCAATGTAACATTTTCAATAAAGCCTGCTAAAGCACCCAGTTAATATTGTGTCACTTGATATTCTAATCTGTATCTCTATACTCTATCCAATTGATTTTGCAACAGTTTTATCCAGTAGTGACATCTCCTGGGCCAAATGAAAATATTAAACTCACCAGTTATACTGCTTTCTAAGGAACTCAAATATGAAATTGCAGAACTACTAACTGTGGTATGTAACCTATTGCTTAAATCAGCATCTGTACAAGATGACTGGCGGATAGCTAATGTAACACTGATTTTTTAAAAAGGCTCCAGAGGCAATCCTGGCAATTACAGTCCAATAAGCCTAACTTCAGAACCAGGCAAACTGGTTGAAACTATAATAAAGAACAGAATTATCAGACACATAGATGAAAGCGATTTGTTGTCAGGCAGCCTCCCCTCCCCCCGTTTTAGTCACGGGTATTTTTAGTAAAAGTCATGGACAAGTCACGGACCGTGAATTTTTGCTTACTGCCTGTGACCTGTCCGTGACTTTTACAAAAAATACCCGTGACTAAAACGTAGCCTTATTTAGGGCTTATTACAAAAATCTGTAATCCACTAGCCCCCTTTTGGTCCTATGACTGCAGAGGTTTTAACAGGCCACTGTACCTTGAATGGACCCTTACGATATGTGCTAACTACTTATGCTAAACAATCTTTTCCACCTTACATTTAGTTTGGACACTCGGAATACCTTTCCCAGACCTGAAGAAGAGCTCTGTGTGGCTTGGAAGCTTGTCTCTTTCACCAACAGAAATTGATCCAATAAAAGATATTACTTCACTCATCTTGTCTTTCTAATATCCTGGCACTGACATGGCTACAACTACACTGCATACATGGGTAACCAAATGTCAGATGAAATTGAATGTTGATAAAGTATTGTGAATTGGAAAACATAATCCCAACTATACTTACAAAATGATGGGGCCTAAATAGCTGCTAGCACTCAAGAAAGATCTTGGAATCACTGTGGATAGTTCTCCGAAAAAATCTGCTCAAAGGGCAGCAGCAGGCAAAAAAGCTAAGAGAATATTAGGAACCATTAGGAAAGGGATGGATAATAAGATGAAAAATACCATGATGCCACTATATAAATCCATGGTATGCCCACACCTGGAATACTGAATGCAGTTCTGGTTGCCCTATCTCAAAAAAGATATATTAGAATTGTAAAAATTACAGAGAAGGGCAACAAAAATGATTAGGGATAATGGAACAGCTTTCAGATGAGGAGAGATTAAAAAGACAGTGTTCATCTGAGAAAAGAGATGACTAAAGGGGGGGAACATGATACAAGTCTATAAAATCATGAATAATGTGCAGAAAGTGAGTAAGGAAATGTTATTTACTCCCTCACATAACACAAGAATCGGGGTCACCTGATGAAATTACTAGTCAGCAGGTTTACAACAAACAAAAAGGAAGTACTTGTACACACATCACACAGTCAACTTGTGGAATGTTGTGAAGGTTAACAAAAATTAGATAAATTCATGGAGGATCAATGGTTATTAGCCAAGATAGTCAGGGATGCAACTCTGTAGTCTGAGTGTCCTTAAATCTCTTACTGCCAGAAGCTGGGACTGGAAGACAGGGATGGATCACTTGCTAAATTGCCCTGTTCTGTTCATTGCCTCTGAAGCATCTGGCACCAGCCACTGTCAAATGACAGAATACTGGGCTAAAAGGACCATTGGTCTGATCCAGTATGGTTCTTATATTCTTATATTGAGGCCTAACCCTGCCACATTTACTTATATTGATACTAATTATACAGTAAATTCAGGCTACTCAGCATGAAAAAGTGTGGCAGATTGGGATTTACATCAGCAGTAAAAAAGGAAAGTGCAACTGTGAGAATATAACTATAAACCTAACGGCCTGATTTTGATCTAACTGATGTAAATCAGAAGTAACTTCAATGAAGCTGGTGGAGTTATACCCAGGTAAAACTAGCATGTAAACAGAATTATGGCCTTAGTGTATAGCATAACAGGGCAAAATTCTTTTCATCTTATTCCCATGAGCAATCTTATTGATTTCAATGGGATTATTCACATAAGTAAAGAAAGCAGGATTTGGTTCTTATTAAATTGACAAATTTAAGTTTTAGCATGAAATATACAGTGCAATTCATAATACTTATTAATTGCTTAATAAGGGGCATTGTGTTTTCAAGCCATATACCTAAACCAACAGTTCTAAACCAACCATTGCACCGCGACCCCCTTCTGACAAGAAAAATTACTACATGACCTCAGGAATGGGGACCGAAGCAACCCACTTTGGGGGTCCCAAGCCACAGTTTGAGAACCCCTGACCTAAACTACAAGATCCTTGAGGAAGGAAACGTGTGTCTTCTATACTTTGTACAGGGATGAGGACAAAAGTCAGCAATCAATTAGTAAAATAATAATGTAATAAATAATAAAATACAGCTTCATCGAAGTGCATGGTACTTTAAAGAAATGCTCTCAAGAGCTACCAATCTTCTTTCATTTCTTTAAAGTACCATGCACTTTTATGAAGCTTTAGTTTATTATTTATCACATTATTATTACTAACAAAGTATATCACACAAATGATACCAAAGGGGGGGAAGAAATTAGGGAGGAAAGCAAATTACAACAAACCAATAGTAGAATTTACTGCTTTTAAACGTTTTAGATTGCAATCCTTGTCCTGCTGAATTAAAAGGTTATATTTCCACTAACTGCAATGGGAACAGGAATTACACCTCTATCCCAATATAACACTGTCCTCGGGAACCAAAAAATCTTACCGCGTTATAGGTGAAACCACGTTATATTGAACTTGCTTTCATCTGCCGGAGTGCGCAGTCCCGCCCCCCTCCCCTGGAGCGCTGCTTTACCGCGTTATATCCGAATTCGTGTTATATCGGGTTGCATTATATCAGGGTAGAGGTGTAGTTCCTAGAATTTATACGTACTGTCCTTTCTAAGGCCTTGTTTAGGTAATATCAGAAAAATACTTCCATTGGTGCTACCACCCATTCAGTTGCATCAGTGTTAACAGGGAGAGTGGGGGTGGGCCCTAGGGCTTGTCTACACTTGAAAGTTAACACAGGTAAATTAGGGTGTGAATGTAAAGTGCAACAGCTGTTCCTGACTAACTCCATGTTACTGGATTCAGAGTGGATTAAACGAAACAGGAACAAGGTACTATTGTTCCTGAATAAACCTAGGTCTACACTTAAAATTTAGGGTATGGCTACACTTGCAAATGTAGAGCGCTTTGAGTTAAACCAGCCTTCGTAAAGTGCAGTAGGGAAAGGACTGCAGTCTGTCCACACTGACAGCTGCATGTGCACTGGCGTGTCCACATTTGCAGCACTTGCAGCGGCATTGGGAGCGGTGCATTGTGGGCAGCTATCCCACAGAGCACCTCTTCCCATTCTGGCATTGTGGGCAGCTATCCCACAGAGCACCTCTTCCCATTCTGGCTTGTAGGAAGGGGGCGGGGGATTCTGGGCATCATCCCAACACCCCATGATGCATCGGTTCGCATCCCAGCAATCCCTCTGCTTCCGTCCACAATTGGCGCCATCTTTCAATTGGCGCTCTGTCTTCCCTTTCGGTCTGTGGGAATGGAGCCTGAACTGCTGAGGAATATGCTGACGATTTTCGCCAGCACATCACGTTTGGCAGTCGGGTTATTCCTTAAGATCCAAAGTGACAGTGAGGACTCCGACTAGATCGACTCGAGTAATGCATACGACACGAGATTGCTTGTTTCAGAGTAACAGCCGTGTTAGTCTGTATCCGCAAAAAGAAGAACAGGAGTACTTGTGGCACCTTAGAGACTAACAAATTTATTAGAGCATAAGCACATCCGAAGAAGTGGGCTGTAGTCCACAAAAACTTATGCTCTAATAAATTTGTTAGTCTCTAGGGTGCCACGAGATTGCTTGTGGCATTCACGGACATGCTCACCACCGTCAAACGGCATTTTTGAGCTCGGGAAACAAAGCACTGAGTGGTGGGATCACATCATCATGCAAGTCTGGGATGACAAGCAGTGGCTGCGGAACTTTCGCATGAGAAAAGCCACTTTCATGGGACTGTGTGAGGAGCTTGCCCTGACCCTGGGGCGAAAGGACACGAGATTGAGAGCTGCCCTGATAGTGGAGAAGCAGCTAGCTATTGCAATCTGGAAGCTGGCAACTACGGACAGCTAACCAGTGGCTAACCAGTTTTGAGTGGGGAAGTCGACCATTGGAATCGTGTAGATGCAAGTTTGCAGGGCCATTAATCACATCTTCCTCAGAATAACCGTGACTCTGGGTAACGTGCAGGACATTGTGGCTGGCTTTGCACAAATGGGTTTCTCTAACTGTGGAGGGGCGCTAGATGGGACGCATATTCCAATTCTGGCACCAGCCCACCTAGCCTCGGAGGACGTTAATCGGAAGGGCTATTTCTCTATGGTTCTCCAGGCGCTTGTGGAACCCGTGGGCGTTTCATTGACATGAACACAGGCTGGCCCGGAAAGGTGCATGATGCACACATCTTTCAGAACACTGGCCTGTTCAGGAAGCTGCAAGCCGGGACTTTTTTTCCAGACCAGAAGATCACCGTAGGGGAAGTCGAAATGCCCAGTGTGATCCTTGGAGATCCCGCTTACCCTTTAATGCCGTGGCTCATGAAACCCTACACAGGGAGCCTTGACAGCAGCAAGGTGTGGTTCAACAACAGGCTGAGCCAGTGCAGAATGACTGTGGAGTGTGCTTTTGGCTGTTTAAAGGGCCACTGGTGCTCTCTGCATGGGAAGCTGGACCTGGCCGATAACAGCTTCCCCGCGGTTATATCCGTGTGCTGTACCCTCCATAACATTTGTGAAGGGAAGGGTGAAATATTCACTCAGGCCTGGAACTCGGCGGTTCAACACCTGGAGGCTGAATTTGAACAGCCAGAGAGCAGGGCTATAAGAAGGGCCCAGCACGGGGCTGCAAGGATTAGGGATGCCTTGAGGGAGCAATTTGAAGCTGAAAGCCACCAGTAATGTCTGGTGCCCTGCACGGGAGTGAAGTGCAGTGGTTCCAATGTTAGTAGGAATCTGTGTTTGCTACGTATGATACACTGACTTGCGGTGCCTGTTGCTTTCCTGGGCTAAGGTATCTTTTACTTTATGCAATAATAAAGAATGTTTTCAAAGCAAAAAAATCCATTTATTGAAAAGAAAATGCATTTATTGAAAAGAAACACAATTGCTTGAGAAAGAGAAAAGGCAAAGGGGTGGAGTGGGGAACGGGACAATCACAGATTTGCATATGTCCTGTGATCATACTCAGCCTTCCTGTTTGGAGTGCTTTGCAATGAGTGCTGCACTTCAGGATGGCTATACTGTATGGTGATAGGGGTTGAGTGCAGTGGGTAAGGGTCGTAGTTTTCAGGGCTAAGTGGTGAAGCTACAGGTGTTGGAGGCAGCTGGTGGCAATAAGAACCCGGATGTTGGGGAAAGTGGATTGGAGGTGACATGGGGGCACAAGGGAAAGAGCTTTGGGACAAGGGCTGCGGGGGGGGGAGGGAGGGGCAGGCGTGGTAGTGCTCTGCCTGCATGGCTACGAGCGCCTGGATCGAGTCCGCTTGGCCAGTGCAGGGTTAAAGTGAAGGAGCTGCAGAATGCCTACCGCAAAGCCTGCGAGGCAAACAGCCACTCCGGTGCTGCCCCCGTGACCTGCCATTTTTATAAGGGCACTGGCCCCTTTCCATCATGTCCCTTGATATCTGCCCGAAGGTATCATAATTCCTACATCTGGAGCGCAGCTGGGACTGGACAGCTTCCTCCCCCCAAACACTGATGAGGTTCAGCACCTCGCCATTGCTCCATACTGGGGATTGCCTGGCACGTGGAGGCATGGTCACCTGGAAAGATTCGCTGAGAGCACTCCATGCCTGGCTGAGCAAACAGGAAGGGGATTTTCAAAATTCCCAGAGCATTTAAAGGGCGGGTCTAATGGTTGGTCACCTGAGGGCAGGGCAGTAGAGTTCAAACTGATGACCAGAGTGGCTAGAACAGGCATTGTTGGACACTTCTGGAGGCCAATCAGAGCGCCTTAACAGACCAGGGTGTCCACACTGGCGCCGTGGCGCTCCAGCAGGGGCACATCAAATGTTATTCCACTCGCCGAGACAGAGTACCAGGCGCGCTCTAGCCGCGGAGTCAGAGTGCTCTACGGGCCTTGCCAGTGTGGATGCGTTGTGAGTTAGAGCGCGCTGGGCTGCTTTAATGCGCTCTAACTCGCAAGTGTAGCCATGCCCTTAGATCGACCTAGCTACATCGTTCAGGGGTGTGAAAAATTCCCACATCTGAGTGCCAAAGTTAAGATGACCTAACCCCAATGTACGTGCAGCTAGGTCCACTGACCTAGCTACACTGCTCAGAGAGATGGACTAACTGCAGCGACGGTAAAAAAGCCCTTCCATCACTGTAGCGCCAGTAGTGTAGACATGGCTTAAGAGTGACCACACTATTCCTGAATATCTCCATGTGTACACAAACCCTAAGTGTTCAGTTTCAGGTTCTCTGCCACAAATTTAACTAAAGCTAAAGAGAGAGAAATGAAAAATCCCCCAAAGAGTAAAGTTTCTAAGCAACCCCTACATCTCTAAAATGACATAATACATATAAGAAAAATAATGGCAAGACCTTGTGTAAATCTTTATTTACATGGAGAGTCACACTGAGGTAACTGAACTACTTGTGAGAGTAAGGAAGACTTTCATGCGGAAGGTTTGGTGAGACTGGCCCTTAAATCAGCACAAAGAAGGTATGTTCATTTATTTTGTCAGAAAGAACAATCCATTTTTTCCATTGACAAGTTTTGAGGTCACTTTAATATTTAGGCCCTGATCCTGCAATGAGCTATGGGTAGGCAAACCCCTGAGCCAGGCAGAGCTCACTGGAGAACCAAGATCATAAATTTTCACTGTTCTAGTACAGCAGTCTTTCATGTCACTTTTATAATCCCGTGTTATGAGGTGAACTATACATCAACTGTAAAACGCTGCTTTGGTGTATAAGGTTTGTGCAGTGAGTTAATTTTTTTTAAACCAAATTTTTACCCATAATTTGGATACGCTTAAAATTATATGAAAGGAAAAATTTGACAGATGTGACATACCTTTTGTGCTTCTGTAATTAAAATTGGCAAGAAAAGTTGCTCCCTAACATAATCTTAATTTCTTGTATTGCGCAAGGGGATCTAAACCCTTGAAAAACCCAGCTACTTCATAATAAAAAAAGTTTTAATTAAGCTGAGCCAAAGGTTAACTGAAAAAGGCAAAAAGCTGTTCCAACTTGTTTTTATCTATTAATCTTTGGTATTCATATAGTACCAATCACTGTTGTAGCTGGCATTTTTCTGGTGGCCCTACCATTTTCTGTAAAAAATAAATACTGTAAATGTTTACCCTTACAGTTGTGAAGAAAACTTTTGGAATGTGAACCACTGTGCTTCTCTTTTCCTGAGTCTGCAGACAACCTGAAACAATAGATTGGAGAGATGTGAATTTCCCCATTCATCTAAACTCTTTGGGGGCAGGGACCATCTCATACAGCTCCCCCATAAACTTCAATTTCATCACATTAGCACATGTTAAAGTCTATGCTGTCTAAGGGCTATGCTACACATTGCCTGATTTAGGAACAACTGTTCCTGAATAACTCCATGCGGTAGGCCTGATCTATACTACAAATTTACGCCAGCATAATTATATTGGCTAGGAGTGTAAAAAATCATAACCCCTAACCAATATAGCTATGCTGGGAAAAAAAAAACCAGTCCAGTGCAAACCCAATTATTCCGACCGAAGAGTACTTTTGTCAGCACAGCTAATGTTGTTCGGGAAGGTGGTATTAGGGCTAGTCTACACTAGAAAAAGGTTGACCTAGCTACATCATCAGAGTTGTGAAAAATCTGCACCCTCAGAGATGTAGTTAAGACGACCTAAGCCCCAGTGTAGACAGTGCTAGGTCAACAGAAGAACCTGCTTGTTGTTGTAGTAAGTGTCTATAGCTATATATACCCTCCCTAAATGACGTAAGCTACAGCATATGAAGATTCTTTTGCAGGATAAACTGCATCTACATGGGTTTTTTTTGCCAGCATGTTGGCTAGAGGGATGATTTTTTTCATATTCTGACATAAGTTGTATAGGCAAAACTTTGTAGTGTAGACTTGGCCCAAGTGTAGACAAGCCCTAAGGCCAGGTCTACATTATAAAAGGTTTGCCAGATTGACCACTGAAGCCCGACCTGATCTTGGAAACCCTTGTTTAGGAGTTTCTGTATTGTTAATTCATATGTTAAAATAAACTAAGCTGCTTAAGAACAGCTGTTATAAAAGTAGGGGAAACACTATAAAGAATTATTTCAAATAGGCTTTGCTATCAGCAGTAGACCTAGTGAGGCCTAGCAGTTAGCATAAACAGTTGACATAAGTTAGCTTGAGTGTTTGGCTTAGGTTATAAGGATTTTTGCAATATAGATCTTGTAATAAATAAGTAAACTGGAAAAGAACAAAAACCAGGGGGACTTTTAGTATGTGTAAACATGAAGTTAACTGCATTGATGCGTTAGAAATATTAGGAAATGTACCGAGGCATGTGGCTTGTGTCAACAATCAGAACCCCAGTTATGGTTTTCTGGATAGCCCTACATGAACCTTAGGCTGGAAAATAATCTAAATATGGTACCTGGGTGTGTGGGTGCTCAGGGAAAAGGAGTATAAAAAAAGATGTATGCCCAATCTCTGATGTGTGCATCGGGGTGATCAGATGGTGGAAGCCGGGCGCATTACATCCCACTTACGATGTTCTGCACTGACTCTTTCTTCTATCTTCACCAGTCTCTACTATATTGTGAGTATGTCAGCAGGGACTGCTTTATTCTTTATGTGTTTTCTGTGTATTAATGCTTATTAGGGCTGTCAATTAATCGCAGTTAACTCACACAATTAACTCAAAATTTTTTATTAATCGTGATTAATCGCAGTTTTAATCACACTATTAAACAATAGAATACCAATTGAAAATTATTAAGTATTTTGGATGTTTTTCTACATTTTCAAATATTTGATTTCAATTTGCAACACAGAATACAAAGTGTACAGTGCTCACTTTATATTTATTTTTAGTATAAATATTTGCTCTATAAAAATGATAATAAAAAGAAATAGTATTTTTCAATTCACCTCATACAAGTACTGTAGTGCAATCTCTTTATCAGGAAAGTTGAACTTACAAATGTAGAATTATGTACAAAAAAACCCTGCACTCAAAAATAAAACAGTGTAAAATTTTAGAGCCTACAAGTCCACTTAGGCCTAGTTCCAGTTCAGTCAATCACTAATACAAACACGTTTGTTTACATTTGCGGGGGATAATACTGCCCGCTTGTTATTTACAGCACATGAAAAAGAGAACAGATGTTCGCATGGCACTGTGGTAGTCGGCATTGCTAGGTATCTAAGTGTCAGATATGCTAAACATTTGTAAGCGCCTTCATGCTTTGGCCAATATTCCAGAGGACATGCCTCCATGCCGATGATGCTTGTTAAAAGAATAATACACCTCTACCCCAATATAACGCTGTCCTCGGGAGCCAAAAAATCTTACCGCGTTATAGGTGAAACTGCGTTATACTGAACTTGCTTTGATCCGCCAAAGTGTGCAGCCCCGCCCCCACCGGAGCGCTGCTTTACCGCATTATATCCGAATTCATGTTATATCGGGTCATGTTACATTGGGGTAGAGGTGTACGTTAATTAAGTTTGTGACTGAACTCCTTGGGGGGGAATTGTATGTCTCCTGCTCTGTTTTACCTGCATTCTGCCATATATTTCATGTTATGGCAGTCTTGCACGATGACCCAGCACATGTTGTTCGATTTAAGAACACTTTCACTGCAGATTTGACAAAATGCAAAGAAGATACCAATGTGAGATTTCTAAAGATAGCTACAGCACTTGACACAAGGTTTAAGAATCTGAAGTGCCTTCCAAAATCTGAGAGGGACGAGGTATAGAGCATGTTTTCAGAAGACTTAAAAGAGCAACACTCCAATGAGGAAACTACAGAATCCGAACCACCAAAAACGAAAATCAATCTTTTGTTGGTGGCATCTGACTGAGATGATGAAAATGAACATGCGTCGGTCCACACTGCTTTGGATTGCTATTGAGCAGAACCCTTCATCAGCATGGAAGCATGTATTCTGGAATGGTGGCTGAAGCATGAAGGGACATATAAATCTTTACCGCATCTGGCCGGTAAATATCTTTCGACGCTGGCTACAATAGTGCCATGCAAACGCCTGTTCTCACTTTCAGGTGACATTGTAAACAAGAAGCAGGCAGCATTATCTTTTGCAAATGTAAACAAACGTGTTTGTCTGTAGCGATTGGCTGAACAAGAAGTAGGACTGAGTAGACTTGTAGGCTGTAAGTTTTACATTGTTTTATTTTTGAGTGCAGGTTTTTTTTGTACATAATTCTACATTTGTAAATTCAACTTTCCTGATAAAGAGATTGCACTACAGTACTTGTATGAGGTGAATTGAAAAATATTATTTCTTTTATCATTTTTACAGTGCAAATATTTGTACTAAAAATAAAGTGAGCACTGTACACTTTGTATTCTGCGTTGTAATTGAAATCAATATTTGAAAATGTAGAAAAAATCCAAAAATATTTAAATAAATGGTATTCTATTATTAACAGAGCAATTAATCGTGATTTATTTTTCTAATCGCTTGACAGCCCTAACGATTATCCATGGATTTATTTGGATAATTCAAGTTTCTAAGTGTGGCCCACCAATCTCATAATAATTTCAAGTCGCCACCTGACTAAAGAACCTGTGATTAGTGACTTGTGTAATCTGCACCCCAAATTAATGAAAGACTACAGTCAGTATACCTCTACTGGCAAACCCATCTACTGTACATATAGCTTGCCCTGGCAAAAATTGCTTTTGTCAGGATAGCTTATACTGGTTCCCTGAGCAAAATAAGACACATGGGCAAAAGCACTTTTATGCCAGTATAACTGCATCTACACTAGGGCTTTTGCCAGCATAGAAATGTCATAAGAAAAAGATCACACCCTTACCAACATTAATACAGTGGCAAAAGTTGCTAATGTAAACCTGGCCCAGAGCCTTGTCTTTACCAGGAAAACAGGTGTTTTTTTATCACATTACTAACACATGGTAAAAACAAACAAAATCCAAATCCATAGTCTGGCTGCACCCTAGGAGTTTTGGAATGTGTGTAGTACTAGGTGTTATCTACTCTAACAACACACCTTTAATCCTAGTCAAGACAAAGCTATGTGTTTGTATAGCACTGTCCTAGTGCAACGACCTTGGGTCGGCCTCTACTGTAATACAACTAAATAAATACCAGTGTTTATGCTGAAGCCTAATAACTGCATTTTACTTCTCATTCTAATTATTTTAATGATTATTTTAACAAACATATCCAGTGGATGTGCTTTATTCCACATAGTTGGACATCATAAATCAAATACGGAAAAGACTGTTCATCTAGTCCATCCTTCTGACCAAAATAGGATTGTTCCCTACAGTATATTCTCTAACTTTTGTTCAGTCTGCTTTTAAAAAGTGATGTATAAAAGGGGGAAAATGTTTCTTTTTTTGTTTCTGTGTGACATTAGAAAGGTCTAAAAAGTTTCAGGGATTTTTAAGAGTTTTTTTCTGCTTGTTATTTTACACTAGAAATTCGGGTCTTGCATGCTCTTGAAATCTGTGACCGAAGAACTGACGTGCAGTACACTAAAACCACTCCTAATGCCTTAATTCAATGGGATTTCCTTATGTCACGTTTAATTGAAATCAGTGGGAGTTTTGAGCGTGTAACAATGGCAAGATTGGTTTTATACTTACGTTTATACACCTGAATATTTCTTTGTTAAAAAAATCCCATAGAAACACAGAAATAGAAAAAAGATGCATTGTACCATCAAGGCGGTAAAAATCATGGACAAAAGCCAGGAAATTGAAGGCTGATATTGTCTTCAATTTACACTGTTGACTTTTTCCTGTTTACAGCCACTTGAGTCAATGGCAGAGCGTGGGTTACTGGCTTTTGTCTGATTGCATCACAGCCCTAACATTATTTAAATACAGATTTTGCATACGTTATAAATCTATGTCCTGAAACTTGAGTGCTATTTCACCAGGTATTATCAGGAGGATTCTATTTATACTTTGTGCCCTGAGGGCTAACTGCATATTAGCACAGTTATAATCCAAGAGTGTTTCAAGGTTGCTGTTCCCCACCCCCTCTCCCCATACACACACACAAGAGTGAAACGGCAAAAAACTGCTACAAAAGGTTGCAACATAAAGGCCTACTGAGGTCAATGGGAGTTTTGCCTAAGTGAGTTGTGAGGCCCATGTGGCGATATTCCCAGGCTGAGGCAATGTACTCATAACTTGTTTACTCTATGTACTGTTGGTATGAACACTACTACAAAAATAGAAGCCTGGTACCACTCTTCCCAGTGCATGATTTACCAGACTCTAGATTATTTGCAATAGAAACAATATATGGTAAAGAGACACAGTTGTGTTGCTGTGTCACTGTCAACTAAGAAACCCCTCTGTTTCTAATCTCTGTGATTTGGAATTATTTAGGACAATCAGTGTGGGACAGGAAGCACTTAACTTCTTTGAGAAGCATTGCCAAATATCTCATTTTAATACTCGTTTAATCCCACTTTGGACTTGTCTATACTAGAAATTTAAAAAAAAACTGTTTTTAAATAGGCACAGTTGCCTAAGTTTTTAAAAAGGTTTAAATGGCAGTTCAGACCTAACAAATGCATTTCAAAACTAGTTCAGACTAACATGCAATTCAGGGTCTGTCTATACCGGGGAGATTCTGTTCTGCAAAAGAGGGTCAAGGCTTTACTATGGGCACGTCTTCATTGGCAACGTCTTCACCCAGCAGCGCTTAATGTGTAGTCTCGGCACAGCGCTGGTAGCAGCTATTCCCCTCCTGGAGGTGGGTTTTTTATAGCGTGGGAACAGCTTTAACGTTGCTAGTGAAGACGTAGCCCTCCACAAATAGTTGTTCCGGGTAAAAAAAAAAAAAAAAAGAGCCATGTTTGCGGAGTTTCTCGTATTTACATGGAGCTAGCAACTGGCAGCCTGTTACCTGGAATCACAACACAAGGGCGCTTGCAGCCATAGGCGCTGTGCGCGTACCACTGCCAGGGCCACGGGGAGGCACACAAGGGAGCAGCCCTGGCCTCCACACCTGGCACTTCCCGACACGGCCCGCACCGCGCTGAGCCGGGTCGGTCTCTCCCGGAGCCCGCTCTACACAACTACTCTAGGCGGCGGCCTGGACAACAGCCTGGCCCGCCCGTCCCCTTCCCTCGGGCTCCGGCGGGAGACCGTCTGGCGGCGAACCAAGGGGACGCGGGAGGAATGCCTCAGACTGGCGCCAGGGATGATAACCATCCCGACCTCCACGGGCCACCACAAGGTGTGCGCCTGCGCGTTACTACAATGGGCTCCCTCAAGGCACTACCAGCATCATGGGCTGCCACGTGTGCGCACGCGCGCGCCCTCCAGCTCACCTTCACCCGGGGAAGCCTTAGCGACAACCCATCTCCTCGCCCGAATATTTCTGCCCAATCAGACCGAAGCAGAACCAAAATCCCGCCTCCTGCTCCCCTTTTATCCAATCGCCAGTACCCTTAACCCCCCCCCAACACCGTTGTTATTAGGAGGAGGATAAGAAAGGAAGGATCCAAATTACTAAATACCGAGAGGTGCAACGCCACCCCTTCCCTCCGTTGTGGTTTGCCCTAGTCCCCATACTCCAAGGGGGGGAAGAAAGAACGTTACCACCCTCTCTAGGCCCTGTAGTACCCTCGCCGGGCCCGGAGGGGTTACTGTGATGGGGGGGCAGCACCTCTTCCCCCCGAGAAAGGGTCATCCCCTGGGATCGGCTCAACCACAACGTGTCCCGCCGCGACTGACACAGCCGGCACACGGGGGGCCCCGGCGAGGAGCCCGGTTCTCTGAGGCTCCGCGCCTGCGCCTGGGCCAGGCCTGTCCCCCTGCGGCCAAGCCCCGGGCCCCTCAGCAAGCCCAGCCTGCGCCCCCTCCCCGCCAGGCTGGGGACCGCTCCGTACCTAGAGACCGGATGCTCGGGGAGGGGAACTTGACACCCACCTGTGTGTGTGTGGGGGGGCGTTACTAGGCGCCCAGAGACCGGCAGGCTCAGCCTCCTGCTCCCTTGGCCACGAGCTGTGGGGGTAGGGGTCTGTCACAGCAGCGGGTGGGTGAGGCGCTGTGGCCTGCCATGGGCAGGAGGTCAGACAAGATGAGCACGATGGTTCCTTCTGGGCTTAAAGTCTATGGTCCCTGCCCCAGGCTGCTTTACACCCGTCCCCGCTGGCAGCAGACAACCTGGTGTGCTGGGACACGGCTCCTGGCCCCAGCCCCTGGAGCCCCCCAACACACAGGGTGACTGCCGCTGTGATTCGCTGACAGCTACGCACAGACACCCGTTACCTCTCAGTCCTGGCTCCTGCAGATTTGCTGGTGCTGGGAAGTGGGGCTGCTGCTTGTGCTCTGGTTCTGCCTTTTTTGTTTTAGGGCTGTCTCTCTAGCTCCAGCTGAACTCAAAACAAAGGAGACCCTGAGAAACATGTGACCTGCCAAAGCCAAAACACATGATGTCAGTGACACGCCAGCCAGTGGGAGCACAGCGGCAGAAGTACTTGGGAGATGTAGTTCAAAGAGACCACAGCGATGCAAACATCCGTGTCACGTCGTTTGCCTGCCCATTTTAGTCCATGGTCAGAGTTGAAGTTGGTATTTTAAACCATTAGCAACTATCAAGGGCCAACTTCCCAAAAATAATTGCACCACCCATCTAAAATATAGATACACCCAGGCATTTGTTGGCATGTATAATTTACACATGAATTTTCTGAATGGAACTAGAACTGAATAGTCTTAACTGCAGTGAAAATTTAGTCCTTAGCTGTAACTTGAGGTAATATTTTCAGAAGGCCACTTCTAAAAATGAGCCCACAATCTTGGTGAGTGCAACCATCAGTGCTCACAAAAGTTCTGATTTATGCCCTTGACTGTTAGGACATTATATATTGGAAAATTATTCATAAGTGAAATTTTTAAACTAGATTTCTTGTTCGATAGTCAATGTTTCAATTCTGATTTAGTTGAAAGAAGAAAAAACTAGTGAAGAGGAAATTGGAAGCAGAACAGGCAAGAAGAAAATGAGAGGCTCAGTGAAAAATATTCTCCAACACCCACTGATATACAGTATTACAGCCTTACAAATTATCATGTAATTTTAGCAGCCTAAATCCAAAATCTACTCAACTCCCTTTATCAAGATTATAATGAAAAAAACCAACAATTTATATTTTACTCCTCTTACAAAAAAAAAAAAAATGAACCTTCACCCTGAGTGAGTATAATTTTGCAATCTGACAGTACCGTATCTTTCAAATTAAAGCACTGTTTTCTCTTCAATTGTTGCATTTTGTATCTGGTGCTTCTGTGTCCCCCAAAATCTACAAATGTATTTTTGGGGCCTACCCAATATATATTAGGAAAGTACACAACTGACTAATGAATATGACAATGTCTCCTCTCATAAATAGGCCCCCAAATAGGAAATAGTTAAAAAAGAGAGGATCTTTACTTCATCTACTCCAGCTACAATCTCCCCCAATTAATCTCTGTTCTCCAATATACACAGTGTTGTCAGTAGGCACCATTTAATTGTGTTTAACAAAAATGTCAGGATTTTTCCTTCTTGCTCACTTCAGGAAAAGCTGTAATTTTGGCAAGATTGGCTCCAAGGATTGTATGAGAACAACACTGCTCCGATACCGCTGAATTTCTAAGGCACCTGAGTGCATAGCTAGTTCACTGCATGAGGAAAAAAGGGGCCAAGATGTCACTCAGACTCTCCCTCCCACTCTGTAGAGATGGGGAGAAGAGGAAATAGTATAATTCCTGGTTATATTTAGGTAGTAGTTTCTCTGCATGCCCAGCTCTTCACAATCTGCCATGTCCTCACCTGCTACCAGTGCTAGTGAACCAGTAACAGATGAAGGAGGCAGCAGTACAAGGAAATTTAGACCTACAAACAGCTCACTTCTCTGCAGGTTGAAGAAAGCAGTAATGAGTTGGGGTGTTATAATAATTGAGCTTACAAATTTACTTTAATTATGAGCTCAACTGTAAAAGTATTTAAAAGTTCATGAAATGTAACAATAACCTACAATCATAAATGTTGATGGGAAAAGGTACAAAAAGGAGACAGAAAAAATGAATAAGTCTAAACTAAAAGGCCTGCTGATCGGTTCAAAGACTGTTAAAATCATGCTTGATGCAAACAAGATGTGGAACCAGAAATCAGTGAACCAATACTGGTGTCAGAAACAAGGCTTAATTGGTGGACAAAATAATGAGGGAATGGGCTATCCACCAATCATTCCTTTTTTGTGTTCTTAAACAAAGAGACTTGGATGTGTGTGGGAAGTATAAGAAGAACAGACAGAGACTACTGGAGTGAGCTTCCCCATCATGGCTTCCATCCTCACTGTCTCCTGGGACTTTGGACCTTCATCATAATCCTGAGGGATGTCTTGATCAGGTCAGGCCAGAGAGGTATCCAGAGGACAATAGCAGCCCTGGCAGCTCCAGTTGAATCCCAACCACCACCTGAGATGAAATGGGATTAGACTTTAAAAACAGCAGTAACGAGCAGATTCAGCTCATCTCAACTAACTTCTCTCTTCCCCAAAAGGACAGTTATTACCATATTTGACACCATCTAACATACTGTCAAACAAGGATGTTTTTTCCTTCTAAAAACTCTCTGTAGCTAAAGGAAAAGGGAACAAGAAATTTTGTGAAAATTAAAGCCTTACTTAATACTTTATATTTCAATTGCTTTAACTCCTTTTCTTTCTTCTCCATATCTGTAATAAAAGGTTAAAAGGATTTTGAATGGTGTTTGAGCCATGGTATGAAGCAGGCTGAAGTCTCTGTATACCAAATCTTGTTTCAGAGTAGCAGCCGTGTTAGTTTGTATCCGCAAAAAGAACAGGAGTACTTGTGGCACCTTAGAGACTAACAAATTTATTAGAGCATAAGCTTTCGTGGGCTACAGCCCACTTCTTCAGATGCATATAGAGTGGAACATATATAGAGGAGATATACGTTCCACTCTATATGCATCTGAAGAAGTGGGCTGTAGCCCATGAAAGCTTATGCTCTAATAAATTTGTTAGTCTCTAAGGTGCCACAAGTACTCCTGTTCTTTTTGCAAATCTTGTTTAACACTGTTTAATGTTGGACAGTGACTAAATTATGTTAACATCTTTGGCCCACTTATTCCATCTAAATGAATACAACAGGGGAAAGCTTCTTTATTCAGCAAGTGGGAATGGTGCGTGACGGGGGAGTAGTGTTAACCCTGCAACATTAACTATGTTGGTGAGGATGGTATAGGCTAGCTATACCTTGCAGCCAATTAGCAGGATCTTGGACCCTTATCTGGTATCTATCACCACAGGATTAGAAGGGAAAGATAGTATCAGAGGGGTAGCTGTGTTAGTCTGAATCTGTAAAAAGCAACAGAGGGTCCTATGGCACCTTTAAGACTTCTGTTAGTCTGTTGCTTTTTAAGGGAAAGATACTGTATCTCCCTATCCTGAGATGCAAATGGATAAAGAAGCGAGAAGAATAAAGTAAATAGATAACAGCTTTATTTGAAACAGATAACTTAATAAGAGACTACAGTGAGATGTGGTTTGACAGTTTGGGTCTAAAACCCAAGCCCAACCAAATAGGTACTTTGGCAATAAACAAATAAACCTAAAACAAAATACCCCAGATACTGCACTGTTTCTAGGTGTCGATAAGCAGCAGATGGTACAACACTGTTGTCAGAGGTGACTGATTGACCCTGGGTCTCAACCACTTCTTAGTGGGAGATCAATAGCATCTGCTGATGCTGAAGAGAGGCCTGGCTCT
>NC_048306.1:59007360-59079946 GCF_013100865.1 Trachemys scripta elegans | reverse complement strand
TCATAGACTCATAGACTTTAAGGTCAGAAGGGACCATTATGATCATCTGGTCTGACCCCCTGCATGCTGCAGGCCGCAATATCCTTCCCTGGACTCTGCCGCTGAAGTCCCCAATCCTGTGTTTTAGTGACTTCAATCGGCTGAGACCCTCCTGCTAGTGATCCCTGCCCCATGCTGCGGAGGAAGGCGAAAAACCTCCAGAGGCTCAGCCAATCTACCCTGGAGGAAAATTCTTTCCCGACCCCAAATATGGCGATCAGTAATACCCCGAGCATATAGGCAAGAGTCTCTAGCCTAACCCTTGTTGGCCATTACGCTATTCATGTACCATTGCTTGGTTTTCCTTGGCTACTATGTTTTACCATTAAACCATTCCCTCCATAAACTTATCCAACCTAATCTTAAAACCAGACAGGTCCGTCGCCCCCACCGTTTCCCTCGGAAGGCCGTTCCAATATTTCACCCCTCTGACGGTCAGAAACCTTCGTCTAATTTCAAGCCTGAACTTCCCCCCGGCCAGTTTGTATCCATTCGTTCTCGTGTCCACATTAGTACTAAGCTGGAATAATTCTTCTCCCTCCCTTATATTAACCCCTCTGATATATTTGAAGATAGCAATCATATCCCCCCTCAGCCTTCGCTTTGTCAGACTAAACAACCCAAGCTCCTCTAATCTCTTTTCATACGACAGGTTTTCCATTCCTCTGATCATCTTAGTCGCCCTTCTCTGCACCCGTTCCAGTTTGAGTTCATCTTTTTTAAACATTGGAGACCAGAACTGCACACAGTACTCCAAATGAGGTCTCACCAGCGCCTTATATAACGGAAGCAGGACCTCCCTATCCCTACTAGATATACCTCGCCTAATACATCCCAAGACCGCATTGGCTTTTTTCACCGCCACGTCACATTGTCGACTCATAGTCATCCTGCGGTCCACAAGGACCCCTAGGTCCTTCTCCTCTTCCGTTACTTCTAACCAATGCGTCCCCATCTTGTAACTAAAATTTTTATTAGTCATCCCCAAGTGCATCACCTTACACTTTTCACTATTAAATTTCATCTTATTTCTGACACTCCAATTCACAAGCTCGTTCAAGTCTCCCTGCAGAATATCCCTATCCTCCTCCGAGTTTGCAACTCCTCCCACCTTCGTATCATCCGCAAACTTTATCAGCCCACTCTTGCAATCGGTCCCGAGGTCAGTTATAAATAGATTAAATAAAATGGGTCCCAAAACCGAACCCTGAGGCACTCCACTAGTAACCTCCCTCCAACCCGACAATTCACCCTTTAATACGACCCGCTGCATTCTCCCCATTAACCAATTCCTTATCCACCTCTGGATTTTCATATCGATCCCCATGTTTTTCATTTTAACCAATAATTCCTCATGGGGTACTGTATCAAACGCTTTACTGAAATCCAGGTATATTAGGTCCACCGCATTTCCTTTATCTAATAAGTCAGTTACTTTCTCAAAGAAGGAGATCAGATTCGTTTGGCACGATCTGCCCTTTGTAAAACCATGCTGTAATTTATCGCATTTGCCATTAGCCTCAAGGTCCTCAACTAGTTTCTCTTTCAGAATGTTCTCCAGCACCTTGCACACTACTGATGTTAAACTAACAGGCCTATAGTTACCCGGGTCACTTTTTTTCCCTTTCTTGAAAATAGGAACCACATTGGCTATTCTCCAGTCTAACGGGACCACCCCCGAGTTTACAGATTCATTAAATATAGTCGCTAATGGGCCTGCTATTTCCCGCGCCAATTCCTTCAATATTCTCGGATGAAGATCGTCCGGTCCACCCGACTTAGTCCCATTAAGGCGTACTAGTTTTGTTTCTACCTCGGATGCGGTAATCCCCCATCCTGTATGCCCCTCTGTAACGGTGCTAGTATCCCTAATACCTTCATTGGCCTCATTAAACACCGATGCAAAATATTCATTGAGATATTGCGCCATGCCTAGATTATCTTTAATCTCCTCTCCGGCTATAGTCTTCAGCGGTCCCACTTCTTCTTTCTTTGCTTTCTTCCTATTTATATGGCTGTAAAACTTCTTACTATTGCTTTTAATTCCCCTCGCTAAGTCCAACTCTTCCCGTCCTTTGGCCTTTCTCACTCTATCTCTACATTCTCTGACTTCACTAAGGTAAGTTTCCTTACTGATCCCTCCCCTCTTCCACTCTTTGTACGCTTTCTGTTTTTTCCTAATCGCCCCTTTCAGTCGGTCGCTCATCCAGCTCGGTCTAAATCTCTTGCTTAGTAATCTTTTTCCCTTTTTGGGGATACAGGCCTCCGACAGCTCATGCATCTTTAACTTAAAGTAATCCCAGGCTTCTTCTGCCTTTAGATCCCTTAATACGTTTGCCCAATCCACTTCCCTTACCAGTCCCCTTAATTTGTTAAAATCGGCCTTTTTAAAATTATAAACCCTAGTCTTTGACTTAATTCTGGTAGTCCTTCCATTTAGTTTAAACCGAATTAGCTCATGATCACTGGAGCCCAAGTTGTCCCCCACTACCACTTCCTCAACAAGGTCCTCACTACTTACCAGAATCAAATCTAAAATGGCCTCCCCCCTCGTCGGCTCAGCTACCACTTGATAAAGGAATTGATCTGCAAGCACATCTAGGAACCTCTGAGCCCTATTATTGCTACTAGCGTTTGTTCCCCAATCTATATCCGGGAAGTTAAAGTCCCCCATAATTACACAGTTTCTATTAGTATTTACTTCCCTTAACACATTAAACAGTTCCTTATCCATATCCTGGGTCGATCCCGGCGGTCTATAGCACACCCCAAGCACTATCCCCGGAGAGGCTCTAGTAGTCCTTCTACCCAGCTTGAGTATCGCCCAGACGGACTCCGTGTTATCTATTCCATCCACTATTATTTCTTTACAGCTTAATTCACTATTGACATACAATGCCACCCCCCCACCTTTACCTTTATCCCGGTCTTTCCTAAACAGCGCATACCCCTCCATACCTGCGTTCCAGTCGTGACTGCCATTCCACCACGTTTCAGTTATTCCTACGATGTCCGGTTTCAGTTCTCGGACCAAGAGCTCCAATTCCCCCATTTTATTACCTAGGCTTCTCGCATTGGTGTACAAACAACCTAATGTATGTTGTTTAGCCTGCCTCCCATTAGTATCACTGTATGTTGCGGGCCTCTTTGTGTTTGTCCCCCCTGTCCTTCCTATGTCCAATCTCATCTCCACGGCTATGTCTCCTCCTATTACACTCATCTTTTCAATACTGGAAACTGGCGTGGAGATTAACTGTGCATCTCCCAACCATCTCCCCAAACTTCCTAGTTTAAAGCTCTTTTGATAAGATGAGCCAGCCTCCCTCCCAGAAGTCTATTTCCTTCCCTACTCAGGTGAAGCCCATCCCGCGAGAACAGGTGCCTGTCCCCGAAAGCCTCCCAGTGGCCATACATCCCAAAGCCCTCCTTATAGCACCACTCCCTTAGCCAACTATTTATCCTCACAATCCTATCAGCCCTTTGCTGCCCTTCCCTCGGAACAGGCAGAATCCCACTAAAGATAACCTGAGCCTCTATCTCCTTGAGCGTCTTCCCCAGCCTGGCATAATCTCCCTTGATTCTCTCTAACGAGAACCTAGCCGTGTCATTTGTTCCTACATGAAGGATTATCAAGGGGTTCTTACCTGCTCCTTTTAGGATCCTTTTCAACCGCAGGTCCACATCGCGTATCTTTGCGCCCGGTAGACAGCACACCCTTCTGTTCTCCGGGTCTGCCCTGGTCACAGGCCTGTCCAATCTCCTCAGTAAAGAGTCTCCAATTACATACACCTGCCGTTGCCTGGCAACAGTGCGATCTAGTAATCTAGTCTCCGATCCCTCTAGTCCTGACCTGTGTCTGCTCCTATCTTCTCTTATGCTCCCCCTTATTCCTTCCTCTATCCTCTGGTGGCCCATAATTGGTGCTGTCTCCATCAACTCCTCCCCCCTCTCTCTTGGACTAGCCGCTCTTCTCTTCTTCCTCACCCTCCCAGCTTCAGTCACCACCTGCTGCCCCTCTACCTCGTTATCCAAACACTCAAACCTATTCCTGAGTTCTATTCCCCCCTCACTGGCCCTCCTTTTCCTTGGCCTGCTTCTCACAGTCACATGCTTCCACTTACCTTGATCTCCCCCTTCCATTCCCCTCTCGCTGTCATCTACTACTGCCTCCTTCTGCACCCTAGAGCCTTCCCCTTCAGCCCCGCCTTGCCTATCCTCCATCAGCTGCTCAAACCCCCGCCTAAACTCCACCAGGGTCTCTACCTGCATCTCCAGCCCCTTAACCTTTTCCTCCAGTAACGCTATAAGGCGACACTTCATACACACATACCTCTGTTCCAGGTCTCCTGCTAGGACTATATACATACCACAGCTTCCACATGCAGCCATCTGCATTCTGTCTGCTGCTGTTGCTTGGCTCATGGCTGCTGCTCTCTCTGCCCACAGCACCTGGGGAAACAGAGCACACACCACGCCCCACCCTCCTGCCTCCCCCTTTACCTCCTCCTGCAAACTCCCTCTCAAACTCCCCTGTTAGCCGCCCTGTGTGCTGCCTCTGGGCCGCTGCTCGCAGCTGTGCCGCTGCCTGGCTGGGCTTTTATGGGCCCCCTACTCAGCTAAGCCCCACCCCCTAATCAGGGCTCGGCGTCTCTCCCAGCACCCTGCCCCTGCAGGCCTCTACAAACACACAAGGACAACAAAGACAGACACAAACACAGATACCTTCTCCTCCAATGAGAACTCCCTCTCAAACTCCCCTGTTAGCCGCCCTGTTTGCTGCCTCTGGGCCGCTGCTGTGCCCTTTTAACTCTCCAGCCTGGGCTCTCTCACAATGCTTTGCTAGTGACAAACAGCAAACCCCTCCAGGCGCTGGTATCACTCAGCACAACTGCATGTGAAGCCCCACACCTAGCTAGATTGTACAAATGCTCCCTGAGCCACTAACATCCACAGAGAAAGGCACCAGCAAATCTCCGAAGCCCCAAGCCTTGCACGCCTGAAATATACCATCTTGCTCCACTCAGAAACCTGAGGAGTGTAAATTTATTACCCCGTCTGCCCTCCCTCAATGTGGAAAGGAGGCACACTAGCCTTTGTAAACTTAGCTGAGATTTCCCTGCACATCAAGCAAAACACACGGTTTTAGGTAAAATATAAAACAGATTTATTAACTACAGAAAGATAGATTTTAAGTGATTTTAAGTGGTAGGCACAAAAGGTTAGAGGTAGTTACCAAAGAAAATAAAAGGTAAGTTGTTTTTGTAGATACAGACTAACACGGCTACCCCCTGATACTTGAGTCCTGTATTTAAACCCTCCTGCAGGTATCCTGACTTTTTCTTAAAAACAGGCCAATTGTCCCGTACTTTCTGTCTCCCCCTGCCATCAGTACTGGTGGGTACTGCTGCTGGCTGGATCCCTGCTTGCCAGCCGCCCTACCAGCAGTGAGTGAGGGTGTCCAGTGGCCGATGAAGGGGGTGGGTGGAGAAGGCTGGTGGTGGGGTGAAGATGCAGCGCACATGGCCAGCTGCTCCCCGTGCTGGTCCATCAGCTCAGCCCCTGCTGCGTGCCAGCGCTCAGCCAGCAGGGCCCTGCCCCCCATCCCGTTTCTGGATGATACTGGCTGCGCGCTGTGAGCTGCTGTGACTGGTGAGTGCAGGCAGGCGCCAGGCAGCAGCCAGTTACATTTCACCTCTGCTGCCCACCCATCAGCCCTTTATGTGTTCCCCCTCTCACTGTCCTCTCCCTGCTTTGATCCTTCGCCCCCGCAACCCCACTGCTCCTACATATCCCCCCCCGGCAGGGCGTGCCTCGCTCCCAGCACTGTGCAGAGAACCAGCCCCTGGTCGGAGTTCTCAGCTCACCAACAACCTGGCTGGCAGCCTCCTTCCTTCCCCCACTGCCTCTGGCTGGGCAGGCACCCTGGGAAAGCCCAAGACATTGCGGGCTGGGGTGCCGGCCAAGAGAAGCCGCATGTACCAAAGCCCCGCACAGCATGGGCACAGGACAGGGCAGCCTCTCTGCCCCTCAGCTAAGCTCTGGAGTGGCAGCAGGGGGCAGCAGGGGCGGGGGGGGGGAGAGGAGAAGCTGAGCCACGTCTCTGGCCAAGTTTGCTGAAGCCCCTGCAGTCAGGTTCCCTGGGCCCTGGTGCACAATGCATCCATAGGGCTTCACCCCTTCCTGCCCGCGATGTAGCCGGGGGACAAGAGGCGACTGGGTTATGTCGGTGGTCAGCAGCTGCCTGGAGGTGTTAGCTGCCTTTTGACATGTGTGGGCAGGAAGGGACAAGCTGCTTCCAGCCACAGGGGACGGGGAGGAGTGGGGGAAGAGATGAGCTCTGCAAAGACATGGGCCAGGTCATCCCTTCCCCCTCCTCCTCCCCTGCTGCTGGAAGCAGCTCCCATCCCTTCCCTCCTGCACAGTGATGAAAGGCTGCTGCTGGCCACATTCTGGTGTGAACCCTGGCAGAAATCTGGGGAGGGGGGCATGTGATCCTACATGCTCCCCTCAACGTGTTGTCTAAGGAAGACGCGGTGCCAGGTACCAGGAGAGCGGGTCTGTCCCAAGGGCCCAGCCAGGCACGGAGGGCGGAGAGCGCTGGGTGGGGGTGGGGGTTGTGTGTGTTACCCCTCCCTGTATAAAATCTAAAGCCTTAAAGATAAGAAGGTAAATTTAAAAAATCCAACTACGCCGTATTTATTTTTAACGGGGGCTCAGCCAACTTGATGTTAATTTGAACGTTTGCACTACATAGTTCTGATTGATTGCCGTTGAACTTGCATGAATACGAGTAATTTTACCAGGTGTCCTGTATTCAGCATAGGGAAATATGGTCACCCTATATCCAAGAGCTGCAATCCCTGTTCTGGTGAACGTGGTCAACTCAGTCACTAAACAGGTGACAAAGCAGTACTTACTTTCCTTATTGGAGCTGTCTTTCTAACATTTCACTCTTGGGGCCAGAACCAGACTTCAATGAAAGTTTGAGGTGCACAAGGAATACAAAATCAAACCATTCTTGAGGACAACAGTCCTCTTTTTTCCGAGTGTGGCCTCGAGGTTTTTAAGGTCAGGCTTGACAAAGCCCTGGCTGGGATGATTTAGTTGGGGATTGGTCCTGCTTTGAGCAGGGGGTTGGACTAGATGACTTCCTGAGGTCCCTTCCAACCCTGATAGTCTATGATTCTATGAACTCTTCCTGTCCACTTATAGAGATCAGAGGTGTCATTTATTTGGAGGAAGAACTATTCACACATAAGTGGCCATGCTCCAGCAACTGGGAGAGAAACAGCTGCTTTCAAATCCAAATAGATGCCATGGCAGCTAGCACTAGACCAGCATCTAGGGTTGCCAGTTTTAGTTGGATGTATTCCTGGAGGTTTCATCACATAACATAATCTTTAATTAAAGATTAATCTTTAATTCCTGGACTCTTAAATTTAAAGACAATCCTGGAGAGCTGGCAACCCTACAAGTGTCCAGGACAGCTTGTTATTAATGTCTTTAAATAAATTAAAGCAGGAGGGAGCCTGATGTTAAAGAGAGAGCCTGTTTGTGACTCACATAATGCAGAAATTGTTTGAAGAGCCACCTTTATGTTGAGGACTAGTTTAAAACAAAAGATGGCTGCACTCTTTTTTAAAAAGTGGGCCTCACTTTAAGGATCTCATTTCTCTTCCTGTTTGCAAGTAGAAGGCCCACACAATTAGCCTCTCATATCACAGGGGATGGGGACTGCACTGCTGCTCCTTCTCTTTTAAAGACCCAGTGCCCTAAAAGTCCTAGGGAAGGGGAGAATCTATGTCTCCTCCTCAAGAATCTGTAGCAAGTCAAAGGAATAGAGAAAAGAACCTCCTCCTCCCAGGAGAAGGGACAGACCACTCTGTGGGGAAGGCTGGTAGGTAGGGACATCTGCTATCATATATTTGGCCCACTTTTCTTATTACTGTTTCCCTGATCTACCTCTGCATACCCCTGTTCTTTCCACCCACTGTTGCATCTTCTCTTAGATGGTAAACTCTTCAAACACAGAGTAAAAGACTTTGACTGTACAGAAATCAGCACAATTGTCCTGGTTCTAAATGTGGCTTCTGGGAGCTACCATGCTACAAGTAAAGCAATTAATAATACTATTCTGCTTCTTTAAATGTGAAAACAATATATTTTATTTCTATAGCAGCACTTCTCCCCACCCAAAGTGCTCTGAGTGCCATACAACTGAATAAAACAAACACTGTGCAATAAGAACCTCTTAAAATACAAGCATAAACAAACAGATGGGAAGGAAAGGGAATATAGGTAGGGCTGGCAGTGCTAACTTATACTTTAAAAAAAAAGTTGTGCGCTTTTCAAAAGTGAGGAGGAGGGACCAAAATGAGGTACAATTTGGGGCAGAGTGAGTTAGTGCCCACACCAACAAAAGCACAATTGCCTGACCACTTCAGACAATGACCAGACGAATGGTGCAGATACTATCTCAATACAAGGCTCAAGAATCGGGTCATAAAATGGACAGTGACTCCAGGTTAGAAAGAGTAAACTATGAATGGATACCAAGATAACTCAGACAAGCCAATTTACTAGTAGTTTGTATAAAACTGGGTCCACAAGTTTCAGGTGTAATTTTAAAAACAATTCCCCTACAAAAATCCCATCAGTTTCCCCCTGGTTAAAATGGAGACTTCCTATTTTCAGTTAGTGAATGTTGGGTCAAACCTATCGAAAAACAGGCAAGGAACTCAGCAGCTCTCCAGTACTGACTGGATCATCTCCAGTTTCAGAGTAGCAGCCGTGTTAGTCTGTATCCGCAAAAAGAACAGGAGTACTTGTGGCACCTTAGAGACTAACAAATTTATTAGAGCATAAGCTTTCGTGGACTACAGCCCACTTCTTCGGATGCATATAGAATGGAACTATATAGTATATATATCTCCTCCCTATATTGAGGAGATATATATACACACATACAGAGAGCATGAACAGGTGGGAGTTGTCTTACCAACTCTGAGAGGCCAATTAAGTAAGTGAAAAAAAAAATCTGGATCATCTCAGTTTCCACCAAATTAACAGATTCATTTAAATGGCAATTAGTTAATTCATGAGAAAAGAAGGACTGCAGCCAGAGCAAGTTATGAAGGCCAAAAAGAGACAGCTCTTTTTGGAAGCCATTACTAGAAAGTAAGCACAGAAAGAATGGGGCAGGATTAAGGAATATTTCACTGTAGTGGTCTAGGATCTCATAACAGGGTCTCGTTCATTGAAATTACTGGTGATCTGTTAAACCATTAATAACCAGCTTGCTTTAAAGAGATCAAAGCAAAACCAAGTATCTGGATGGCTTCAGATATCTTAAAAATGGCTCTTTGATTATTTTGTTCCGATAATCTACAGTCATCTGAAAACACAGCATTTGCCTCTCAGCTCTGTGTTACTGCCTGATGGTACTAGTGCCCATGCAAGTAATGACAAAGCATGAACAGCCAATCACTTAATTTGGTATGAGTCTTTCCTCATGGACCAAGGGATTCTGGCACGATGAAGCACTTCTATAAAGGCAGACTCTTACTGTGATGAGGAAATAGAGGAGAGCTGCATGGTAGAAAAGATAAGATTTGTAACAGTTAATGATACAGCCCATGTATTGGCAATGGCACAGACAGAGATAAGAATGGTATGGAGCTACCATTCAATGTTAGTGCAATTCAACATGGCCGAAGCTGCTAGGGCCTTCCCTGTGTCCCCCATAATGGTTGGTGAACTAGTAACATCACTGTTCTCCACTGACATAGCTGTGGCATGGTTTCATTTTGTAATGTTAATGGGACCCGAACCCAAAGGCCCACTGTTGCTCCTCCTGGCAATTTAACTACAAGTCTTGCAATGTTTGGTGTTTTTCTTAAAGCTCCAGCCCCTGGGCTCAGGTGCTTACATGAGAATCTCAGCTTTCATTTTAAAAGAAAATGAAGTTTCTAGCCCTCATGGCATAGAGAAAAGCATGACAATGGGAATCCTAAAGAGAAATACAAATAATCTCACCTTTATTATGGTTCAAATATCATGATTTTTAAACATGATTTTTATGGGACTGACTCATGATTTTTGAACACGTGGAGCTGGCAATACTGCGTATTAGTGACACGGATGGGGCCTAAGAGGAGAGGAATTCACAGCCACAAGAAGTAGCAACAGCAACCCCAACAGCTGCATTTCTGCTCTGAGATCATGAAGGAGCAAATAAAGAATGAGTAGGATTATGCAGAAATGACAGACAATGAATGCAGCAGATAGGGGAGAAGAGGAGGGAGATTTCTGGCTTCCTTTCTCTCCACCCTTGCAGCCTGCACAAGGGCCACCCAAAGTTTAGCCCTGTCTCAGCACTATTGTTCATTTCCTTCTATTTGTAAAGTCAGGCTCCTTTAATACCCTGGGTCCAATTCTACAGACCTTGTTGGAAGGAGAGAGAAAAACAACTAATGCATTTTGGAAACCTAAAAATGCTCTAAAACACCATTTCTGTAAATAACATTGTCACAGATTCAAAGTGTGCTTATCAAGGTTAGAAACAAGTGTCATATCCCATTGAAATGGAGGATTTCCCAGTTCCCCATAGCTATAAAGTTCCTATTTGAGATTTTTCAAAGCCAATGACAGGATTTAGCCACCCAGCTCCCATTACTTTCAATTGGATTTTGTGGCTAAATCCTCCAGCTAGCTTTCAAAATCTTTCGCTCTGTTCCTAGTCCTTGGATCTTAAACCTGCTAAAGTCTAAGGCCTAATATTGCCTGTCCTGCACCTCAAAGCAGTAATTTTGGGGGGAATCTATTCCACATTGGAGAGGAAAGAATGAAACATCTCCTTGGAGTCTGTTTAAAGAGGCTCAGAGGTTTGGAATTTTAGTGGTAACTCTGGCAGAGATGGATTGGTGGACAGAGTGCAGGTCAGGCAATCAAAGCAATGCAGTTCAGTTTCAATTAAAAGCACAGAATGTTTAAAAAGCAGATTTTTAATAGCAGAAGTCTTACAAACAAAATAGGTTTCTCAATGTATCACCCTTACCAGTCTTCATCTTCTTGTTCATGAAGCCTCCAAAGAGAAATGCCATTCTTAAAGTTCTTCCGATTAGGGATTCTAATGTCTAAGCATCTTCAGGCCTTCTCTTTAGAGCTGGACAAAAAAAAAAAAGGAGGGGAGGGGAAAGCCAAACATTTTTGAAATAGTTTCCATTTTGCAGGGTTCAAAACCACACATTTTTCCCCTGAAAATTTTCAAAAAAGTTTCCCATTTTAATTCTCTCCCTTCCTGGCACCAATACAATGAATTATGTAGAGGGTTGGGTTTTTCATTTTTAAGTTTGCTACTGTTTGTGACACTTCCTCAACTATGGAAAAGCTTAAGTAGCAGAAGGAAAAATGGAAGAAGAAAAACAACAACCAAAAAAACCCTGGATATCACTCCCTTTATTGTATTCAGTGTCAAAAAGGGAAAGTTTTCCCTTTCCCAACCAACTCTATCTTTGACCTTAGCACAGGCTTTGGATAGAAGGACAAGTGAAGAGCTCAGAGGGGATCTGTGTAGCAGTGAGTCTTCTGACTCCTTTCTTCCTCAGCTTGCTCCTATCCTGCCCCTGTGGGGCACAAAGTTGCATACAGTTTAGCTCCTGGTGTGCACTCCATAATCCTCTCCTCTCCTGAGGGGAAGCCACACCCATGTTGCTGTCAGGTACTACAGAGGCAGGAAGAGAATTTGTCTCTTACTTGGTAACTCAAAATAAAATCAACAAGGAGTCTGGTGGCACCTTAAAGACTAACAGATTTATTTGGGCATAAGCTTTCGTGGGTAAAAACCTCACTTCTCCAGATGCATAGAGTGAAAGTTACAGATGCAGGCATTATATACACATTATATATATATATTCAAAATAAAATAATTCTCAATGAGACTCTCCTGTTGCTAGGGGAAATTAGTGAACTTCTGGTGTATTTACTGAATCAGAGAATGTATTAAATGATGATGACTCTTCAAAAGAGGATCTGGAAAAAGGAAACTAACTCTGGTACTGGGTAACTTTTCAAACCTTCCTCTACTTTGGAAAAGCTACTGTGGCAAAAGAGAAAAGGAAGTAGAAAACCCCCTAGACATCATTCATCCTATTGCATTCAGTGACAGAAAGGAATAAAGGGGAAAAAAAGGAAACAAGGGGGAGGAAGGTGAAAAAAACAAAACACTACAATTTCAAAAATTAGAAATTTCAAAATTCAAAATTTCAAATTCTAAAATATTTTGGTTTTGACAAAAGAATTAAAAAAATAACACCCCCCCCCCAACAACAAAGCTTTTCAGAAAAGTTTTCAGTTTTGGAAAAAATCTTTTTTCATCAAAAAATACTGTAAATGAAAAAATTCAGCCAACTTTACTTATTTGGTTCTTGTTCCCTCTTGGCTGGACTTCTGGGCTCGTCTGGTGTCCCTGATATGCTAAAGCAAGATGACACACTGAATGTATTAATCTGTTCCATCAGTTGCCTGACAGCTTGACTAAGACTGGGACTCTAGGATGTAGTGATTTAATGCTCAACTAGTTCCATGCTCAAAATGATTCCAGGTATCTATTATTCCTGCATTATCCTAGGGGCAGATTTAGCCTCCCAATTCAGTGGGTGCACGTCTCCACTTTCTTGCCTTGCCGAAGGGGAACCAACCACCTGCAGCACTAGCCTACGCTGTGACACAGCATCCCTAATCCCAGCCCAGTGGGGAGGGGAGGCCCTGGGGAAGGAGAGATGCTGGAGACTGAACCTGCCCTGCACTCACTCCACAGCTGTGCCTTCTGTCCTGTGGGGTTGGACCCAGCTCCTCACTCCAGGTGTTGTGTCTGGTGCACAGGGCCAAAACACCACTCACTCAAATTTGGCCCGGCCAGCCCTCCGTCATGATGGAGGGGCAGCTGGGCCAAGTCTGGGATGGGAGCCCCATGGAAGTGCACCCTCTGCACATTGGTTAAACCGGGACTGATTTCTGTGGGTGCAATTGTACCTATGGACCCCCAGTAAAGCTGCCACTGTATTATCTCCTGTGTGAATCTGAAAAGGAAAAAATACTTTGGGTGTCTACATACCTAGAAGATAGTGTAGTGTGAATACTTCCTTTTGGAGGGATTGAGGGGCAGTTCTTTGGGCAGTCCTTTAATGAATGATGATTTGAAACCAATAGCACTATTTATAGTGAAATAACAACACTCTGTGTATGTATCTATATATACAGTTATTGGTATTACCGTAGCACGTGTGAGCCCCAGTCATGGACCAAGACCCCCTTGTGCTAGCTGCTGTACAAACACAGAACCAAAAGATGGTCCCTGCCCCAAGGAGCTTGCAATCTGGGTATAAGCCAGGAGACAATAGGTGCGTATAGGCAGATGAGGGAACATAGTGAAACAACAATGTGTATGCGTAAGCTTTCCAAGTACTTTACAAAATATTAAACCTTAATAGCCATGAAAGTTAGGTATTATACCCATGTTACAGGTGGAGAAACTGAGGCACAGACAGGTTAACTAACTTGCTCAAGATCTATTGGCATATTAGTGGTAGGGTTGGGAATAGAATCTACAAATCTCAAGTTCCAATTCTTTTCTTTACTTCCTTTTGTAGATTTATCATTATTATTCAGAGATTTGAGTTAAGTGTCTTTTATCCAAGGGTCTACAGTGAAGGAGGACAGCTGAATAACAATTTAAAGGTTGTATCACAAAGAAACTAATCAGCTATTCCATGGTCCAGCCCCACAGCTTCATAATAGCAAAATATAAACTGAGGAATTTACAAAGTGAAAAAACACTGGGTAACCCTTTATTGAGATTTTCTTGTGCTTTATGGGCCAGCTCTTCAGTCAGCCCAGTTCCATTGATTTATTTAGATTTATAAAAATGCTTAAAAAAGCACCTATCCAGGGGTAGGGGAAGGAGCACCACATAGCTCCACTCTGCTCCCAGCTCTGCTCCGGCTCTGCCCCCAGCTGTGGCCCTGGCTCCCAGCCCTGTGCCCAGCCTGCCCCCAGCCACAGCCCCCGACTGGTCAGGCCATGGCCCTGCACCCGGCCCCGCACCTGGCCCCGACCCCAGCCTTGGCCGCAGCTCTGTTCCCAGGCCCAGACCCACTCCCAGCTGAGGCCCCAACCTCAGCCTCCTTACCCCTGTCCATGCCCCCCCCATCACTCCCACGGAACAGTCCTGGTTCGGGGGGGGGGGTGGACAGGGGTAAGAGGGGGCATGACCCTGAAAAGTGTGGGGACCACTGCTTTAGACACTCTAGATATAGTTTAAAAATCCACCCTAAGTGCAGCCATTTAGATAATCTACCATAGCTCTCCCTCAGAGAGTTCCTTACCCCTACAACTGCCATTCTCCCCCTCAGCCCCCATTTTCAGATAGCTGAAGGGAGAAAAAAAGATAAGACATAATTTACCTTAAAGATCATCAAATATGGGCTCTTTGACACTGTCCACTGACTTTGAGAGAGCTATGCCAATTTACATCAACTGAGGATCTAGCCCCATATATCTCTTGTTTATTCAAATGCTTCTTCACATAGAAACTAAAAATGAAATATTGCTGATGTACAGCATCTCTTACCTAACGAGGGGCAGCAGTACCCATCAGTTGGTATTTTTGAATATGTGAGTATAAAGTAAACACGTTATAGATGTCAGCTCAGGTATTAGCATTTAAAATGATAAATTGTGTAATTGTAAAAGTGAGAATTTATGTCTGACAACAGAAGTTTCACTGCCAGTGGATGGGACCTGGTATCCATAAAGTGCACCTTTCATTTTGGATAAGTAGATCCGGATAATAATAATAAAGGGCCAGTTTCAGGATGGGAGAGAGGTCTTCCCCATCACCTGTAATCTTCTCACATTCAGAAGCATCTTAAGTCTTTTCTAAGCATGCTGATATTGCCTGAAATTCACAGACACCCCCCCCCCCCGCCACCAGCCTTTGTTTGTGTTAACAGGATGAGAAAGTGCAAGGCTTCCTGTTATGTGTGTGTGACAGCTGTAGATAAGCGGAGAGCCCTGGACAGGAAATCCGCTTAACTTCGGCAGTGTAACTCATCTGAAGCTTAGGAACTCTTTTAGAGAGAAGCCCCAACGGAATGACACAGTGCTGGTTTAAACATGGGGGACATGGTGGAGAAAAGTTCTGAAGAACCTCTGGTCTCTTTGGACAATGAGTGCTCCAGGAAGATGGGGGAACTTGTGGAAGTCTCAAGCAGTGACAAGGTTAAGTTTGATGACACTGGGCTCTCTATGGTGCTTCAGAATGGCCTGGAGAACCTTAGGCTGGAAAACTCTCTCACGGATGTCATCCTGTGTGTGGACAGCATGGAATTCTCTTGCCACCGTGTGGTCCTTGCTGCAGCAAGCAATTATTTCAGGTAAGGCAGTTTTAAAAACAAAAGCCTTTTTCACTCAGTACATTTAGTCTGGGAATTTCTAAGGAGCCTAACATTGGGTGCCCAGCTCCTACTGACTTTCAGTGGGTTTTGGACCCCTAGCTCCTTTACCTTCTTTGATAGTCGGAGCCTTAAATTAGGAAAGCAACAGTGTCAAACACTGGATTTTTATGTATCAACATTTGTCACGTCTACTTGAGACAGACAAACGGAAGGAAAACAGTTGGCGGGTGAAGCGATGGAAGAATAAAATCTTAGCCAAATATTCTGAGCATTGTTGGTGCTTACCCCTCATTGAATGCATCTGTGTATAAGGCAAAGAGGAAGATTCATTGCGATCATGGAGTAGTTTTATTTTAGTGTGACTTCATTTCTGGAAGTTGTCCCCCCCCAGTACTACTATGAGGTAGAGCACACATTCTATAAACCCGTTGAGAAAGAAAGAGGATGTGTGTCCTATTTCCTGTCTTTCCCAGGATTACTGTAAAATCAGTTGAGAGATGGGAACCCCCTATGTGAAAGAATTTTTAAAAGACCCAAGACTACATCTTTAGTTCTTTTAAAACCACAGTGAACTGCCCACTTTCTGCTACTCACGGGAAGGAACAAATTTGAGACCTGTGGAGAAACACAGTATTGGTTATCACACATTTTCCATCATCATTTAGACCTTCACATTTGCATGGCTGGGAACTTTTTTTTTTTTAACTGTTGAGATTGCCTCTTGACTGACTACAATGGAAACTGGAGGGAAACAAATCTGCGATCATTTGTAATATGAGTAGGAAGTGCCAGTTTCATGGAGGCTTAGTAAATTTTACTCACAGAGATCACAAGAGAAGTGCTATTTTAGGCATCTGATACTAAAGATAATACAAAATAATATTTACATGTGAAACTCATGCAGCTAAAAGCAGTGCCCCAGTGTTTCTCAAAGTAGTGCCATATGGAAAAGGGAAAAGAAACAAACAATTAAAATATGAATTAAAATAATGTAACTGAAAAAATGGTTAACTGTTAAAAAAGTATTGTGTGTTATCAGGGGATTACAGATCCCTCCAGCCAGAGTGAGCCCCAGTGCAACACGAGCGGCTGTCAGCATAGCAAACAGCTGATTGCTGTCAGCCAGTCACCTGCTGTTGGCCGAGGACTTTGGGAGGATGAAATGCCCCTTGGGTCTATGATGCACCTTCAGCCCTTTGGGACATGTCACAAAGATGACCCAATAAAAAGAGGGTGGATACTGGCGGGGTGCTGTGATGTTAATAGCAATGACAAATACCCCAAGAAACTAAAAGCCTATGAGGCCTTTGGTGATGTATCTCACAAGGGTTCATTGGATGTTGCATGTCTGCAAGGAGCAAATAGATTCCAGAATTATTCCTGTGCTGGGATTTCACTGATTTGTCATGCTGAATTGGGGTCTTTAGGTCTGTATAGGGCCTAGCACATTTTGGGTGCTAACATAATATAAATAATTAATAGTAAATTCACACTTTAAACAGGGGTTGAGCGGAGGCCAGGCAGAGGTATCAACCTTTAGTCCTTCCTCAGTTATTATTGAAGAGCATGCATAACATAATGCTTCTGATGGAGTTCTGTATCCTGAAACATGCCTTAATTCTTCACTTCTGCTGCACAAAGTTAATGATGCAAAGAGGGCACCAAATCAGAATAGTAGCATTTTACACCTGATTTGCACATGGCAGTGAAGAAACAGGTCCACAGAGGTTAAGGTCAACATTTTCAGAAGCACCCTGTAGTTGGGGGAGCCCAAAATTTGCCAAGGTTTTCAAACATGGGTCTTAATCTTACACTTGCAAGTCCAAATTTAGGCACCTAAGTGGCTTGATATTCAAAATTGCTGGGCACACTGCAGCTCCCATTTCCTGGGTATCTAAATTTGGACTTGAAAGCCTTACTTTAGACACCCATTTTTGAAAATCTGAGTCCAAAGCAGTGGTGTGCCGTCCATGTCTGCCAAGTATGCCCTGCATTCCCAACCAGGAGTGCACTGTCCCGCGGGTGGCCTACAGGATGCTTCTGTCTGGCCCCCATAGAGAACACCATTTTGTAGAACAAAATGGCATCCTCTGCATCACATGACCTAGCGTGCACTGTATTCGTGTGAGGTCACGCCGCATGGAAGATGCCATTTTGGACAGCCTCAGGTGTGCAAGTCAGTTGCTGCACGCCTTACTGTAGCTGTCACTGCATGTCCGTAGTCCTAAGGCTCCATTTATTTCCGAGAGGGGCTCAGCATCTCTGAAAGTCAGGCCTCTGGCGGCTCACTGGGTTGGGCACCAGAAAAGAGAAGCATCCCTCCTTAGTGGCCACTTCTGAAAATTTTGGGCTAAGTGACTTGGCCAAGGACACCAGAAAATCAGGGCCATGGTGGGGATTAGAATCCAGGCATTCTGACTTTAAACCATGTGCTCAAGCAATGAAAGCACTGCTTCTCCTGCATGTGTAGATCTGCAGTATCTATACATGCACACAGATATATAAATACCTACAACCATCCCCCCACGTAATTATGAGGAAAATCCGGAGGTATATGTTAGCCCTTCAATCCCGCAAAGGGGAGTTCTGCACCAGCCTGACCCATCCCAAAGAGCCTGAAGACAATGACATGGAAGGGGGTGAGGAGCAGGAGCTCTGCAGTTGGAACCTCCAAAGCAGACAGGAAGCTCAAACTATCTACTGATCCTGAACTTCTTCTCCTCATGCCTACCCAGGCCCAGTGGAAGTTACTGCCCTGGGGGTACAATGGACCCTGCAAGTGTGGGTGAGGCAGAGTTGACTGGGGATATATCTCTCCATCTGTCAGTCAAGTGGGGAGAGACTGGCCACAGTAGGGGTGCTGTAGGAAAGGCCAGCACTCCTTTTTGTTACATCACTTCCCCCCCACTCCCCCCATAACTTTCAGGGAACAGTGATGCGGTGTTGCCCAGTGCCTTTCAGCTCAGAGTGTCAGCACACATCACACACAGTGAACAAGTCTCCTGCCCACCTCCCTCATGAGGCAGATGAGGGAAGTATTACCACCTCCATTTTAAAAGATTAGAGGACAGGTACAGAAAGGTTCAGCAACTTGTCCAAGATCAGTGAGTCAGTGTCACAGCTGGAGCAAGAATCCAAAAGCAAGGTCCTGAACTCACCTATGGGAGTGGAAAGCCACTGTAACTCCACTGAGTTACTCCAGTTTCATGATGATGATGTACGTGAGATCAGAGCTGTGCCTCCCCTGACTGCCAGTGCCCACTTACCACAAGACCGCAGTCACAGATCTATGAGATACAGGAGTGAGGGCACAGAACAGCTGCATCCTAGGACAACAGACAGTTTCTCACTCACATGAGAAGCATTTCCACCACCCACACTTGCAGTATGTGCCCCTTAATTCTTTACCTTTTTGTACAGAACTCCTCTCTCTGTAGTGTGTGCCGGGTGCTTTTGTTCCCAAATGCCTGCCTGCTTGCAACACCCCAGATTTAGTCTCATCAGAGTACAACACCCCACTATAGCAAGACAGAGTGAAAAATACAGATGTAATGAGGGCCTAATTCCTGCTCCTGTTGACTTTAATTGCTGTTTTGCCATTGACTTTAATGGGAGAAAGATTGGACCATAGTAGAAATCAGTGAACAGAAAAATGCTAAATAGCTGTGATGTCAGTGCAGTGAAAATGAGAATGTGGCCATTCCTTAAAATATCATATCTGCCCAAGCCTTTTGCTCAAAGTCTGTGTCTTCCCTACCATACACAGCAGGATAACTAACGTGGGTTGGCTACCTTGCTGTAAAATCCCAGTGGAGACAAGGTGCAGGTCACTTTTACTGCAGTGTAGCTAGAAGAGGTCAATAGCATAGGCCCTGCCTGTGGCTTACCTCACCTAGGTATTTTGAGGTAAAAACTACAGCACCTTGTGTCCACTAGGGTTTTACAGAGCGATAGCTAATCGATGTTCATTATGCCCCCAGAAACACACACCTTTTCAGGCCGTGAAGACTTCGGCCCTCAAGACAATTATTCACTTCTCATGACACACTGTCCTCCTAACATTGCATCATATGTAGTCCTCACTAATCTAGAAAGATTTGGCATTCAGGGTTAACAGCAGATAGAATTACATTTGAGACTCACACATGTTTTCCTCTGGCTCTAGTCAAAAGCAGGCTCAGGTACTTCTAATCTTACTGTTGTGATTGCAACTTCTTTGGAATCTGGCACATGGCCTCTAAGTGATATCTGAACTCAGTGACCAAGATCAGGATAATCAGCAAGTATTTAAAGTCCATAAACCAGAATTACATTGGAGTGAGAAACCATTCACCAGTAGTAAATTCACGTTACAGAAGAAAACTGCTGGAAGAGAGGCTCAAAAATAAAAGATGGATTAAAAGATTAAAGGAAGATAAATGTGCATGATCATCAAACAGCAATGAGGAAGCAAAGTGCATCTAGATGGCTCTTAGGTAATTCTGTGGTTTATAGCCCCTCACAAAATACTCTGTTAGGATTAAGATTGTGCAAGTGTCTTTCCCTTGAAACACAACATTAGTGACCTAAGGAAATTGCCATTTAAGGCAATAACAACAGCCAAGCCAACCACAATTCAGAGTCATTACCATCCTCATACCCTTATATCCAAACACACAGACTTCTCAACTCCACAACAAACTCCATGATTGGGATTTGCCTCCTGAGGGGTAACAGTATATGTGCTTGGAACTATATGATGAGAAGTTAGAGTGAGGCAGAGGTTGTGAATGAGACTGGGGTTTAGTGCTGGAGAGTGGCTGATTACAGCAGCTATCAATGGGGCTCCCACCTGACACCCGCTGCCCACTGAGTCCTCACCTCTAGTGCAGAGGCCAGTTCACTGGCCCAATGACAAACCTGTCTCCTTAGTTCCATAGGCCCACCTCCAACCCCCAGCCCTTTAACTCGATGCCTGTCCCTCTCCCAGGGATGGAAGATGATGAAGTTCCTTGTGTCCTCTCCTCCTGGACCAAGCACAATTTAGCCCTTGATGTTTGTGAAGTGTTTTGGTAAACGTAGATAAAGTATTATCATCATTATTACCATTATGATTTAACAGATCTATTCTGTCAATTTCATTTCACCTTCTTATGCATTGGCAGGCCATTATTTTAAGAAATTTACTCCTGAATCAAGTGTCTATTTAAAAAAGCTTCAGTCTATTTCTGCAGACTGTATGTTTTACATTTTACAGAACAGACAGTGTGACCCTTTAGCAGCTCTATACTTTTATCATCAGATATTCTCTGAACTGGGCTTCATTGTATAATAGCCATGCAAATATATATTTTAAAATCTAGCACTACAATGGTATGAAAGTAATTGACAAAGAATTTTCTTTGTAGTTTTGCTACAATATTAATTGTGTAAATACAAAGCAACCAGAAGGATCCTGCATTGATAGAACATATTGATACTGGTAGGTTCAAACCTGGTAGCTATATTTTTTCAGAATGCGTAGTCCTTCTTGGGTAACCAATGAACAGCTCTTGTTTCAGGGCCATGTTCTGCAATGATTTAAAAGAGAAGTATGAAGAAAAAATCATAATTCAAGGAGTTGATGCAAAAACCATGCAGATGCTGTTGGACTACACTTACACAAGCCAGGTGCTGATCACAAAGCAAAACGTACAGAAAGTCTTAGAAGCCGCCAGCCTTTTTCAGGTTAGTGAAAAAGCACCTTCAGCACATGGACTAATGGAAACACATTGTTTCAGTCATTGCTGCCAGGAGGATACAATTCAGCACACATGATCAAAGCGCTACATGCTTCTTTAATTTGTCACACCCATTAGAGATCTTTGGCTTCATATTTATTTGTATCATGGTCGCATCTAGGAGCCCCAGCTATGGACCAGGACCCCATTGTGCTGGGCGCTGTATGAATACAGAAAAAAAAGACAGACCCTGCCTCAAAGAGCTTCAAACATGTGCTACCTGAAAGCTCATGGTATTATACCCTTAGTGGGACTACATTCTAATCATAATGCAGATGGATCTATAAATGGGCTGCATTATTCAGCAGGTCAGTCTAGATGATCATAATGGTCCCTTCTGTCCTTAAAATCTATGAATCTCACAAATATAAAGCTCTGTGCACTGAGATTAACCAATTGCCTTTAGAATAATAGGAGCTGATATTTACAGTACTTTGGAGAGGTGTGCTTGTTAGGAAAGTACCTCCACACAGCAAAAAGTAATTTAATTTTAATAAAAGGCAATTTTTACTTCTCGTCCCTCTCTCTCTTCTCTCCAACCCCTTGGCCTGAGTGGAATGGCCCATGAATGTTTGCAGCATTCCAGTATTGCAAACCCCTAGCATTACAAAATCAGAACATTTAAAAAAAAATGCTGGCCTATTTTTATTCTTCTTCTTTTCTTGATCGGTCAGGGGCAGTTTTCAGGCTTTACTCTGAAACCTCGAGGGCAAGACACTTTCTTTTTTAATGAAAGTTGAAAATCAAGGTTTGGATGTAGTCACCTGACTACATCCGCTGGGGCTTTAAGTAAAACATGAAATATCCTGAGACTCGTGGTAAAATCCTGAGAATTGATAACACTGTAGTACCCTCAGTTCCGAATTAGAATGTTTAACTGACAGTATCAGTCCTGGCACTGGCCTTTATAAGAAATTCTACTATATCCTGCAAACCTGCTGCAGCACTACTGCACACTGATGGGTTCTGGACCGTTACTGGAGAATACTCCAGTTCTTTATGAGGGTTAACAAAATATTACACTTTTTTGTCTCTCTTTTGGTGTTGTCCAAGCCCCCCCAACAACCTCTTCACCCTCCAAGTCTGTCTCCGGCCCTACCCCTTATCTTACCGCAACGTATAGGACTATGAGCAGCTGGTGGTTTTATCTGCGTATTGCTGTCCAAGCCTCGGCTGCCCCTCTGTGCTGTGATAGAAAGCTCCTTGTCACCCAATCTCATTCAGCATTGATCTTAGGGCCCCTGACAGCCTCTCCCCACCCCTCACTGTACCCAGCATGCATCACGCCTCTCTGTTAGAAGGACTGAGAGCAGGTGTCCTTTCTGCTCCCAACAGAACAGCTAAGAGGCAGTCAGAGAGCTGCTAGAGAAGCTGCTGCTGTGCAGAAGCAAAGAAAACAACCTTATCACCGAGGGCAGAGGTGGCTGAGGGTGGTCCTCATCCTCACTACCCTGGGTGTCCACTCAGCCTTGGGGAACTACAGTGTCCCCAAGAAGGTGGGATTTTTTTTAAATTAAGACTTAAGTGAAGGTGCAAAATCCAGATGGCAGGGTTTGGAGCAATGGGGAGGGGGCAATCCTGGTTCAAATAATTTTGACCTGTTGAAGATTTATAGTTTTCTTCATTCCTTGTGTGTGATTTGCTTTCCGCATATGCACCACACACTTCTGCAACCTTCTGTCAATGGATGCAACCACACAGTATACTTAACAGTGCTCTCCACCCACTCATAAGCCTTTTAGGACCAAAATATAGACCATCCTATTGACATCACTTCTGTGCACTTGTGTGCATATGTATGCTACACTTAATAGGCTATGTATAAATAGACTGAGCATAGTTCAGTGGTTAGCCCACAGGCTGGGGAGTCAGGAGTTCTAGGTTCTTTCCCAGCTGTATGGGTGACTTGATGAGTAATCTTGGGCAAGTCACTCATCCTCTTTGTACCTCGTTTTCTCCCATCTATAAAATGGGGATAATACTTATTTATCTCCCTTATGGGAGGCAGAAAGGAGAGGAGGCTGTGAGGGTTAATCAGTATTTGCAAAGTGCTTTGAGATCTTTGGAGGAAAGCACTACTATAAGTGGAAAGTATTAGTATTAATAGACAGTGATAGCCCAATGAAGAAATTCAATAACACTGGGACAGACAAGGTAACATTGAAGCTACAGAGCTCTAGAGTGGCATCATGGCAGACTGCTGACATTTTTAGAACAAAAGCTGTAGCAACAACCACAGTATTTTGATTTTTAATGCAGCCCTTTTCATTAGTCAGTTGCGTTTCTCTAATCTCTTTACCACATATACATGCAAAACAGGAACCAGATATCTGTGACCAATGCCTGTCATTTTTCAACTTTAGTAAACAGTCTACATATATCAACAGGATACAGGTCTGCCCAGAAAATTCTACCCTGATTACTTAAACAAATCTAAATACGATTGCATTTAATTGTGGGTTTACTGTGTTTCACTTCTCTTTCTCCTTCAATTACAGTTATACAACGCTCCCTACAATGGAGAACAATAAAGTTAAAATGGCCAGTCATTGCCATTAAATAGAAAAAAAAATGACACTACTTTTAATTATTCATAATATCTCCTTTTATTTGTCTTTTCTGCACTTCATTCTTTACCAGAATGATGTTAAATACCAGGGTGCTACTCCCCTTTTAAATCAGTGAGGCAAGAAAAAGCAAAGCACGAGGAGTTACTTGCAATCACTTGTGCTCAGAAAGGGTTGTCCATTTGTTGAGCTAATCACTCGGAGACTAATCTTGCTCACATTGTAGTCAGTGGATATGGGGATTAACAGGATTGGGGCCCTAATGTAATGGTAATTAGCAAAAGTTAACATGCATCCATCATAGCAGTTCTGATGCTTTATTTCCAGAATCATCCTTTTGATTTAAAGGGACAATGTCAACTAGAAAATTGTATTTCTGTCTGATGTTTTTTAAATCTGTTGCAATGACAACACTTAGAGGTTAGTGTTTTCCTCAGGACATCTACCCTGTGCATTTGACAGCCCATTTTGTCAGTCAAGGTCACTGTTTTGCTGATGTTTAGTCTTGCTTCCTGTCTCATCCACCAGCAAGATGACATCATGCTTACTCTGGGCTGAGAACGGAGCTCCCTTACACAGTGCTGGGGGAGCTCACAAGCTTGCTCTTCCATGGACCTAGCAAGACCTCCCCGTGACTAGGATTGTTGAATAAAAGTTTCCCTGCAAGGGCAGCAATGGAGGGAGCACTAACGTAGGCAGGGTGTTGGTGGCCACCTGCCTTTCCACCCCCATGTCATTGAGCCAATGGGCAAGAAATGCCTGCAGCCCTGGGAGACTCGACTGCACTAACTCTCCAACTGGTGGAGAGGAATTGGTGGCAGTAATGGTGGGGAATTTCTCACAGAAGTCCAGTGTAAACACAGTCCAAGTGGAGGTTTTTACCAGTAACAAAGCAGCAGAGCTGCTACCATTTCTGAGCTTAGGATCAGGAAGGTGACTCCTTTTCTTGGGACCCCTGCGAGAAGCAACAGGAGCCAGGGAAGGTGGTGACTGGGAGAACCCCCTTCTTTACTTCCCAGACCTCTGCTTGTGGCTGGAGAGCAATGGAGACAGGGTGGAGCAGGGAGCCCTCTTTATTCCTGGATGGGGCCAGGACGCAATTAAAATTTTTGGGATGTGGGGGGCTGAGGAGACACGCTCTTCTTTCCCAAGCCTCCTGCAAAGGGAGCAACAGGAGTCTGGGGGTGGGGCAGCGCAAGACAAATGTTTCCACTCCCTAAGGCTAGGTAGAAATCGACCTCTCAGGAATCGATTTATCACGTCCCATTGGGACGCGACAATTGATCCCCGAATCGACACTCTTACTCCACCAGCGGAGGTGGGAGTAAGCGCCGTTGACGGGAAGCCGCAGAGGTCGATTTTGCTGCCGTCCCTACAGCGGGGTAAGTCGGCTGCGATACGTCGTGTAGCTGAATTTGCATATCTTAAATCGACCCCCCCCCCCGTAGTGAAGACTTGCCCTAAGACTGTGAAGATCCTAGAAAGACCTCAGAGCTGGTCTACACTGAAAACGTACACTGAAAAATCCACACCCCTGAGAGATGCAGCCTAACCCCTGGTGTAGACAGTGCTAGGTTGACCGAAGAATTCTTCTGTCAACCTAGTTACCACCTCTCAGGGAGATGGGTTCACTACAGCAATGGGAGAACCCCTCCCGTCACTGTGGTGTCTACACTGAAGTGCTGCAGCTGTGCCGCTGTAGCGTTTTAGGTATAGACATGCCCTCAGTGATGGTGGTGCTGCTGTTGATCAGGCAGGCACAAGTGCGCTGGGGAAGGTGGGGACCTGAGGAACATCTGCTAGTGTTGCTCTTTGGCCCCATCTATTTTTCCCTCCCTGAAAAGACCCTTCAGAACATCAGCAAGGAAGCAGAGAAACCCTGACACATTTTTTAAAATTAAAAATAAATAAATCAGGGCATATTATTTAAAGGGCGCTCTCTTGGAAACTGGGATTTATTTGTAATTAATCAATTTAAAACTCTTCAATTTGACAGTGTCCCTTTAAATTACAAGGATTCTTGCATGGTTAAAACAGAGCTGAAGCCAGGTAGGAGAGGAAGCCCATATGAAAGCACTGCTGTAAAACAAACAGCAGTTTCTGAATAATGGGTCAGATGGTGGTAAATAAGGAAGTGTTATTTACTCTTTCTCATAACAAAAGAACTAGGGGTCACCAAATGAAATTAATAGGCAGCAGGTTTAAAACAAATAAAAGGAAGTATTTCTTCGCACAACGCACAGTCAACCTATGGAACTCTTTGCCAGAGGATGTTGTAAAGGCCAAGACTATAACAGGGTTCAAAAAAGAACTAGAGACATTCATGGAGGATTGGTCCATCAATGGCTATTAGCCAGGATGGGCAGCGATGGTGTCTCTAGCCTCTTTTTGCCAGAAGCTGGGAATGGGCGACAGGACATAGATCACTTGATGATTACCTTTTCTGTTCATTTCTCTGGGGCACCTGTCATTTGCCACTGTCAGAAGACAGGATACTGGCTAGATGGACCTTTGGTCTGACCCAGTATGGCCATTCTTATGTTTTTATGTACTCCGTGGGTATAACTGAGATCAGAATCTGTCCCACTGCAGACATTTTTTTAATGCCTCGTGAAACACTGTCAAATAAAGTTCAAAGACTGTATGGCTTCCTCCACCCAGATCCTGGCTGTAGTCCCAAGGGATGTTTAATTTGATGGCCTCATCACCAAACCACCACAAAAGTGACAGAACTGGATCAGCACGGGATGTGTTACACTCACAGTTCCATCTCCCTCCCTCCCTCCCATGACTTAGAGGCCCTATTTATATCCTTCTCCTATGCCACTACCAATGGCTGGAATTCTCTCCCTCTCCCTGTGAGCCAATTGGCCACCTTCTGTCCATTCAAATCTCCCTCCAAACTCACTTGGGCCTGGATTTTCAGAGGTGGTGAGCACCAGCAGTTCCCACCAGCTTTAACTGGAGTTGTCCGCACTCAGCACTTCAGAACACTAGTCCCTAAAATACCAATTTTTGTATCTCATAGGTCCAAGCTGTATTGTCTGCACCTGATTTAAATCATTAGCTGCTCACCAAGCATACTCACTAAGTAAATAAACAATGATAAGGGCAGGAAGGATGGTCTAATGGATAGGGCCCTGGACTGGCACTCATGAGACTCAGGTTTAATTCCTGGGTGAGCCACAGACACCCTGTGTGACCTTGGGCAAGTCACTTAATCTACTCTGTGCCTCAGTTCCCCATCCACAATATGGATAAATACTTTCCTACATCACAAAAGTATTGTGGGAATAAACTCACTCATGACTATTAGGTGCTCAAATTCTATGGTACTAAGGGCCATATATGCTACCTTTGATTATCCTCCTTAAAAGTCTCTTTTGTTATGATGCCTACAAAATACTGGACATTGGTTAGGCTGCTGGTGCGTTGCCTGAGATCACTGCTTGTCATACTGTATTGTCTCATTCTTTCCTTGTGCTCATCAGTCTGTCTGTAATTGTATATTATTTAGGTGTTTTATACTCAGGTCGTAAGCTTTTGAGGGCAAGAATCTCTCTTTGTTTTGTGTTTGTCCAATGTCTATCACAAGTGGGGCCTGGCCCTTAACTGGGGCTCCCCCATGCTACCACAACACAAATATATAATAACTGCACATTATCTTACATGCTCCTTGTGTCTGTAGTTTCTGCGGATGGTGGATGCTTGTGCCAGTTTCCTCACTGAAGCCCTCCATCCGGAAAACTGTGTTGGGATTCTGAGGCTGGCCGATACTCATTCTCTGGAGAAGCTGAAGCAGCAAGTCCAGAGCTACATTATCCAGAACTTTGCTCAAGTGCTGCACTGTGAGGAATTTCTGGAGATCCCAGTTGACGTTCTCTACAACACGCTAAAGAGCGATGACCTCTATGTCACCGAAGAGGCACAGGTTTTTGAGACTGTTATGAACTGGGTCAGATACAAAGAGTCTGAACGGTTTCCTCTCCTATCCTACGTTCTTGAGAACGTCCGACTACCCCTTCTGGACCCTTGGTATTTTGTAGAGACAGTTGAAGCCGATCAACTCATTAGACAGTGTCCTGATGTCTTCCCTCTGCTTCAAGAAGCAAGAATGTACCATCTGTCAGGCAATGAGGTAAGTAACAAATGAAAATACTTAGTAAACAGGGGATGCAGGAAGCTGAACCAGTTCTAATTAAGGAATATTTCAGATTGACAATCACAGAACTCAGTATGGATTTTGGAGGTGGAAAAAGATATTTACAAAATAGGTTCACAAATTAGTACTTCTGAAAAATAAGATAATCACGATCAGTTACCCTGGAGATTTAACTGTGGAATCCGAGAGGTTTCCAGACAGCTTATTTTAACATAAAAGCATTTAAGAAAATGTTCATGAATCTCTGAAAGGAGAGAGAACCCCTCACACGCTATTCTGTCTAATATCAAACTAAGGTTAATCAATATTCCTTGATGTGTTCCCTAGTAAAAAGGCAAATCAAAGGTCTTACTTTGGACATTACTTTCTTATTTAAAATCATCATCTATAACATCAAATACTGCTAAGCATTCCAATGGATCACTTAGGGTAAGCAGTACCATACCTGCATAAACAGTTATCTATGTCTACTTCCCCTACTAAAATATACTCATTTTGTAGTTGTACTGTTGAGCCTAAAGGTTCAATTGTCAATAAAATTGTTATGGGTTTGATGCAGGAATTCCTGGGTGAAATTATCTGGTCTGGGTTATGCAGCAGGTCATACTGGATGATAATAATGGTCCCCTCTGGCCTTAGAATGTAGGAGCTATTAAAATATAAGAGAGAAGGTATAGCCTGACTGGAGATACGTATGAGCTAGGTTTGTTAAAGCATCCCCTGTGTTCTTGAGATGTGTATGACCATCTTCCCAGGCCTTCGCTCATATCCTCTACCCAGATGGAACCTCTTGAGTATGTTATTCTTCACGTCCCCTCCTAAATAACGGTTGTGTGATGTTATGGATGTAGGCTGACTCATGTGCTCCACCTCAAAGATGGCTTTGCTTAGTGTTGGGTGACGTGATTCCCATTCATAGCGTGCTGTACTCTGCCTGTATACTTGGGATGGGGGCTATATGAATCAAGTAATGATTCTGGTAACTTTTTAAAAACCTGCTGCTGTACGTGTGTGTGCTGTATACCGTTATGCTTATCAGAGTGTGTAGCACATCTGCTCAAGCAGTGCTAGCTGTCTTTATAATACAAAAAAGGCTCAAATGCAGGGCTGCTATTCAAATTTGCTCTGAAATGATCCTGGTTCCATGCATAGGGCCAGCTAGACAGAGGCATTCAAGAATTTCAGTGTGGGTGTGAGAAGGTGCAGTGTCTACCTTTATTAGTTACCAGGGAACCTTTTAGGAAAGGAAAAACCTGCTGTGAAAAACACAGGTTTGATCTCAGGGACAGAATCCTAAACAGAAGTCTGTATAGTCTATTCATTAGCACAGGACCCCGTGACATACACGTGTGCCTAACCTGCAATCCACAGTCCCATACCCTGTTCCAGCCCATCTCAGTCCAGGTGTAACAGGCAAAGGTGGAAATGGAATTCCCTAATTGATCCCTCCCCCACATGGAAAGTTACGCTTCAGTCCTATTTCTTGGCCCACAAAAGAGGGTCATCAGATGTCAAAATTTCACAGCTGAGAATGAGAGACCATGTGCTTGTGCTTCCCCACAGCCTGAGGAGTGCCAGGAGAGAGCAGCAGGCTGTCTGAGGTCTGTCATGGGTGCATAGATAGTGGTGGAACCCTGGTCTTTGGAGGGGAAGGGGCTAGATAGGCTCCCTGGCTAGGAGCCTGCATAGGGCATCGCAAAACACAGGCAGGCCCCGACTCCAAATGTGCTTAGCAATTCAGGCCAGCCAGCAGGTGACCCAGTGGCAGTGCCTTGTACTGTCTTGCTAGAGATCTGGGTTCAGTCTTCAGTCCCAGTGTCTGGCTGTCTGAGCCAGCAGTCGATGGCAGTGCAGTTGGGCCAGTGCAGTTGTGCAAAGAGAGTGCCACTCATCATGCAACAGGTATTTCCCTGGATGCTGAAGGGGCAAAATGTGTGTGCTCTTGAAAGTCCTGTCCAATGCTGATGGCTGAGACAAAGGACTGTGAGGCTGGCAGAGGGGTTAAAATAGGGATTATGAGGCATCTGCAGAGCTCTGAGACTTGCTGACAGTTTAGTAAGTTATACTGAGCAAATACAGAAAGGAATTTTACATCTGCATGACCCTGCTTTTTAATTTAGATCGTTTATGCCAGTTTATAGAAACACACCATAAATTAGTTTTAAAAGTCCAAGAAAAACATCTAATACTGTTTGACAGGGCAGAAATTTCAAATAAATGATAAATTCCTGAATGCTATAAAAAGCTTTCCTTGAAATTTCCACTGCATTCATTCCAATATGACTAATGGCGTATCTACAAGGAGCAAAGGATGTCATGCCACCTGCAATTCAGTGAGATGCAGTTTATCGGTAACACCTCTGAACTTAGAATCGTGCCTAAATCCCCTTGTAAATATTCTCCTAGGAACAGCACAGCGCTTTGACACTTTTATCGTTGACACAGAAACAGTTTACTAGAACCAGTCTCACTCTGCGACTGCAACACAGGCAGCATTTTAGATTTGTGCACTGTTTGTAGAGAAGCAGAGTGGCTGAGTGGTCAGAGCTCTAGCCTAGACTTGGGAGCATACTTCCTGTGTGACCATGGGCAAGTCATTTGGTCTTTCTGTGCCTCAGTTCTCCACCTGTAAATTAAGGATAATAGTACACCCCTACCTCACAGAAGTGTTGAGAGAATAGATACATTAAAGACTGGGAGGTGCTCAAATACCACACTGATGGGGCCATATAACAACCTAAGACAGACACTGACTCATTTTTTCAGGTGGGTGCTCCACCCCTGCTCTGCCCTGATGCCCTGCTCCCACTCCCCAGACCCCACCTTCTCTCCACCACTTCCTGCCCCCACTCTGTCCCCTCCCCTGAGGCCCCACCCTCACTCCGTCTCTTCCTGCCCTCTCCCTGCAAATCCTGCCGGTCCCTGAACAGCTGATAGGCGGGTTGCTGAACAGCTGTGGCTGGTGGGTGCTGAGCACCCACTATTTTTTTCCACGGGTGCTCCAGTTCCAGAGCACCCTCGGAGTCAGCACCTACGGATAGACAGCTGTGCTCCTGGGGCTGGTTAATACCGTGTGAGAGGAGACTCTTTTCAATGTACTATAGGCAAAACTTGGCCAAATAACTGAACCAATGGGAGGTAAATTAGTGAGCTACTCACACCATAGGGTATAATGCTGTTTTTAACCACACGTGACACATCCTGCGTATTCAGTCTATATTTCTTGTGTCTAGATTATTTCAGAAAGAACCAAGCCCCGGATGCATGAGTTCCAGTCTGAGGTGTTTATGATCATAGGTGGTTGCACAAAAGATGAAAAATTTGTTGCAGAAGTAACTTGCCTGGATCCTTTGAGGCGGAGCCGTTTGGAGGTGGCAAAATTACCAATCACAGAACAGGAAACGGAGAGCGAGAATAAAAAATGGGTGGAGTTTGCATGTATTACGCTAAAAAATGAAGTCTACATATCAGGTAAGGAGCAAGAGAAGAGAACACAGGAGTCTCATAAACAAGGCAGGGGAAATAGGTACAGCTTTTATGAAGACCAGCAGCTCTCAACCTATCCAGACGACAGTGCCCCTTTCAGGAGGCTGATTTGTCTTGGGTACCCCAAATTTCGCTTCACTTAAAAACTACTTGCTTACAAAATCAGATATACAAATACAAAAGTCTCACAGCCACGCTGTTACTGAAAAATTGCTGACTTTCTCATTTTTACCATATTGGTATATAAACATTGTACTTACATTTCAGTGTATAGTATATAGAGCAGTATAAACAAGTCATTGTGTGTATGAAATTTTAGTTTGTACTGACTTCACTAGTGCTTTTTATGTAGCCTGTTGTAAAATTAGGCAAATATCTAGATGAATTGATGTAGCCCCTGGAAGACCTCTGCGACCCCCAGGGGTACATGTGCCCCTGGTTGAGAACCACTGATGTAGAACATATACTATGCTTTGTAAATTGACATAAACAGCTAGTGTTAGAGCATTTCAGCCATTGCCTTTGCTATGGTTGAGGATAGGGCGACCAGATGAGAGGAAGAAAATATCGGGACACCGGGGGTGGGGGCTGGGGCGGGGGATTAGGTGGAGGGCCGCCGGCGGAGCAAAAAAAAAAAACTGCCGGTGGAGCGAAATATCCAGACAAACACCTAAAAATCGGGAAATCTGGTCACCCTAGTTGAGGGACAGGCTCCTGAGAAGCACCAAGTTGAGTAGTAGCAGTGCTGAGCCTCTTAGAATATTAACATGGGTTCAGTTTTCAAACAAATGCACAACTATATTTTCATAGACTCATAGACTTTAAGGTCAGAAGGGACCATTATGATCATCTGGTCTGACCCCCTGCATGTTGCAGGCCACAAAGCCGTCCCAACCATTTCCCCTGACTCTGCTGTTGAAGTCCCCAAATCCTGTGGCTTAGTGACTTCAATTGGCAGAGAACCCTCCTGCTAGTGATCCCTGCCCCATGCTGCGGAGGAAGGCGAAAAACCTTCAGGGCCTCAGCCAATCTACCCTGGAGGAAAATTCCTTCCCGACCCCAAATATGGCGATCAGTAAAACACCGAGCACGTAGGCAAGAGTCTCCAGCCTGACCCTCGTTAGCCATTATACTATTTACCTGCCATGGCACGGTATTCCTTTGGCTAAAATCATGTTTTTCCATTAAACCATTCCCTCCATAAACTTATCTAGCTTAATCTTAAAACCAGACAGGTCCTTCGCCCCCACCGTTTCCCTTGGAAGGCTGTTCCAATATTTCACCCCTCTGACGGTCAGAAACCTTCGTCTTATTTCAAGCCTAAACTTCCCCACAGCCAGTTTATATCCATTCGTTCTTGTGTCCACATTAGTACTGAGCTGGAATAATTCCTCTCCCTCCCTTGTATTTATCCCTCTGATATATTTAAAGAGAGCAATCATATCGCCCCTCAGCCTTCGTTTTGTCAGACTAAACAACCCGAGCTCCTCTAGTCTCCTTTCATACGACAGGTTTTCCATTCCTCTGATCATCCTAGTGGCCCTTCTCTGTACCCATTCCAGTTTGAGTTCATCTTTGATGTGCATGCCCAGTGATGATAGTTACAGAAAGGCCTCTTACAGCTGCATATGCAGCACACAATCAACAGTAGCTACCACAAAGCTTTTCTGGAAGACCCCAATAGGAGTTCTGCACAAATAAGCAACAGTCGATAATTTGCAAACAGTAATAGTAATTGTGTTACTTGGGATTGAAAATCCTATTTTCAGGAGCACTTCAATAGTGAAGAAGGTGGGACTCTAAAAAACAACCATTTACTGAAAGCAAAGTTAATCGCTATTACCACCGTGAGGCCCGAGAGTCCTTGTACAAGGCAGCAGTGTGAATGTGTGATTGTGGATCACAGTTTGAATGGATTCAGAAGAGAAATGTAACTTCTAGACATACCGTCTCCATACAAACCCATATGAAGACAAGGAAGACTCTGGCTTGCTTAGGGGATTGGCAATGGAATACAGAACCTTTTATTTCAAACTCACAAGTTCAAAGGCAGGTCAGATTGGTAGTGACTCATTACCAGCTGACAGCTGTTTTGATGACCTATTGGAAATGAATTTGGTGATCTCATTCTGTTTCCTAGGGGAAAGGTGCCCACTGGTTCAAAGCCACCCTCACAACTGCCATGTCCTAGTTGCCAGTCCAAGCGCAGAGGTTACAGAGTGAATGGAGGCTACAGGTTTCCCCAATGTGGGATGAAGGGTGGGGCTGTGCAGGGAAGCTTGCACAGCCAATGTCCTGGTGCTGTGGGTAGGAGCAGGAGCGGCACCAGGGTTTTTGCCGCCCTAGGCGGCAGCGCTCCTCCTCTGAGCATTCGGCGGCGGGGGTCCTTCTGCTCCGCGTCTTCGGGGCACTTCGGCGGCGGGTCTCGGAGCAAGTAAAGAACCTGCCGACGAATTCCCGAGGCGGAAGGACCCCCCGCCACCGAATTTCCGCCAAGGGTGGCAAAATGCCACCCCCCAAATCTTGCCACCCTAGGCAACCGCCTAGGGGAAGCACCGGCCTTGGGTAGGAGACATCATTCTGCAGAGTTCTCAATCAGGCACCTTTCCCAAACACAACCTTTACTTCAAAAATGAGTGAAGTAGAACAGGGGGAGGGGGAAGGTGGGGGAGTCAAATGGGAACATTCTGCCTAGAAGATGAAGCTGGTCTAAAATATCTCCCATTGCAGTCTGTGTTTAGGACTACATGGATTTTAACAAGCTCGCTCCAACTTAGTCTTTATTAATCTCCTTGTTCTGGGGCCAGGATTTATTCTCCTTCACTCCCCATTAGTTTAAGGAAAGGAAGTTCTCTTTTCATCCTATCATTACATTCTGCTCTTTCTTCAGATCTTCTCCCTTTGTTCAGTAGTCCTTAGCGGGGGCATCAAAGCCAACATTCCAACTGGGAATGTTTAACAAACACGTCCCCCCAATCCTTTGCACCTGTCGCACTCTGAGAGCTCATTACTGCCTGCTTTTAATCTCACAGTCTGTCTCCTTAGCCCCAGGCAGGGGCAGATCTATGTTTTTTGCCGCCCCAAGCACAGCAGTCAGGCGGCCTTCGGCGGCATGCCTGCAGGAGGTCTGCTGGTCCCGCGGATTCGGCGGCGTGTCTGTGGGTGATCTGCCAGTCCCGCGCCTTCGGCATACCTGCTGCCGAAGCCGTGGGACCAGCGGACCTCCCGCAGGCATGCCGCCGAAGGCTGCCAGACTGCCACTCTCACAGCGACCGGCAGGCCGCCCCCCGCGGCTTGCCGCCCCAGGCACGCGCTTGCTGTGCTGGTGCCTGGAGCCACCCCTGGCCCCAGGCCTTCTGCCTCCTGTCATCTGTGGCTTCTTCTCCCATTCTTTCTATCCCCTTTAGCTGCTCTGCCTCTAGACATGCCTATACATGCCCTGCTATGTAAGAACTGCTTACTTTGATCAGACTGACACTCAAACTAGCATCCCTCTTCCCCTTCATCTACTCACTTCCTTGACCTCTTCACCTCCTTGGTCCCCTCCAATCTGCTTTTCACCCTTTCCACTCCAACAAAGCTGCACTGGCCAAGGTTATTAATTGTTTTCTCTTAGCTAAATCAAAGGGGGGCACTTACCTATGCTTATTCTTCCTGATTAGCCTGCTGTCTCTGACACTGTTTATCACTTTCTACTTCTCTATTTTCTTCCTTCTCTTGGGCTCTATGACTTGGTTCTTTTCTACCTTGCTATCCACTCCTTCAGTATCTCTGCATCCTCATCCCTCTACCTGCTGGTTTCCCTCAGGGTACTGTTGGAGGTCTCAGTTTCCTCATTTACTGCAGTTACTGCTTTTAATGAAGAGAGAATATCAATGCACAACTTCCCATAAAGCTTAGGAAAAGGCATTTAAATACCTCTAGTTCTCTCAAAAATCTCGCCCTCCCCCATGATGTAGACAGAATTCAAAAGCATGGTTTAGTTCAGATTCCTGTCAGGGCTATTTTCTAATGCAGGAGAGAACAAACTGTAATGTAAATGGGAAGGTTGCGACAATATGTGGTTGGAACACCTGCTGTCTCTAATCATTACTGCAAATAAGAATACTGGCATTCTGCATTCAGACACTTCACCTGTTTGAGTGCAAATAAAACAACACATATATATGAAAAATTCATAGACACAAAGGCATTACCAACGAATCTTTCTAGCATGCTAATTATCTCCTATTCAATCTGTTATTTGGCCCAGCGATGAGCTCCATCAGTTTGCAGTGATCTGGCTGTGGTACAGCATACAAATGAGTGCAGCCAGTTTGGTAATGGAATATGAATCCTCCTTGCAATGTAGTAACTGGTGAAGTGATTGCGTAGCTGGACTGTAGGTTATGCAGTGAAGCCTCTCAGACTGTGCAGTGGGTTTCACACTCAACTAGTTCCGTTCATATTCCGGTTATGAATAAAAATGACACAGAAACTAACGTACTGGCAAAAACACTGCAAAGTTTTTGAATGAGTGAGACTCATTTGCAAACCTATTCTGGGGATTAAACTATTGGGCCTGATTCTGATCTCCTGGTGTAAATAAGGAGGAATTTCACCGAAATCAATCTACGCCTAATACTGCTGAAGCCTGGGCTCTGAGACCCTCCCCTCTTGCCAGGTTTCAGAGCCCGGGTATGTCTACACTCCTATTTGTAGTCCTGAAGTGCAAGTCCGAGTTACTTGGCCTGAGCTCTGAGGCTCGCTGCTGCAGGTTATTTATTTTTTTTGCAGCATAGCCGGCCCCAGAGTCAGATTAAGAGAAGTGAGATCACAGCCAGTCCCCTTTCACATTCAAGAAACAATGGACCCAATGCTGAATTTTTCCCTCTGAAAAAACTCCCGGGCAGACTTCAGTGGGAGAGTTTCATGGGACAGGAGTACAGGATCAGGCGCCGTGTTTGTTCTTTGGAAGTCAGTGGACCAGCTGGCTAGATCGTCCCTATGTAATAACAGCTCCATCAGTGCAAAGCTGGTTTACCTTTCCCCAGCAGGACCTTCCCAGCCCAGGGGGATTCTCAAGTGGCTGAGGACTATGTGATACAGAGCCTTAATTTTTTAATTGATATCATGTTTGTTTATTCACCAATTCTCAACAAAAACGAGGGGATATGATTGTTCTCTATAAGGGGGTAAATAGCAGGGAAAGTGAAGAGTTATTTAAGCCAAAGGAAAGTGCTGGCAGAAGAGCAAATGGATATAAACTTGACATCAACAAATTCAGGGTAAAAATTAGAGGAAGTTTTCTAACCGTTAGAGGGTTGAGGTTCTGGAGCAGCCTCCAAGTGGGAGTTGTAGGGGTAAACAGCTTAATTAGTTTTAAGAGAGCTGGAGACAGTTATGAATGCAATTGTATGACAGAGTTGCTTGAGATGGTGGGGCGGGGGCTTGCTTCTGGTTTATGTCTTATGTTCCTAAAGCTCATGCTTCAGGGTTTCAGCTTGCCCCTTGAAAGTGGTCAGGAAGGGCTCCCCCTCTTCCCATTTATTATGCTTTTTTTCCTCCCAATCTCTTTCCTCTGAAGCATCAATGATGACCATGGCTGGAGATGGGACATAGGACGGTGAGGGCCAGATTTCTGAGCTGGTACCGACCATTCTCTCTCTCAGGTGCTTGGCTGGCTGGTTCTTGCTCACATGCTCAGGGTCTAACGGATTGTCATATTTAGGGTGGGGAAGGGATTTTCCTCCAGATCAGATTGGCAGTGATGTTATGGGTTTTTTGCCTTCCTCTGCAACGTGTTGGTGTGGGCCACTTGCCAGGATTATCTGGCTATGGCTCACTTAATAAATTTCTTGCCACTGAGGGGACCTCAGCACTGGTGCACATTGGTTCCTATTCTATGCCTGTGGCACATAATAGTCTAGTCTCTTGTGGGTCTCATTTGAGTTGCATTTAGTGTGTGGGTGCTGGGGGGTCTTGGTGGCCTGCAATATACAGGAGGTCAGACTAAGTAATCTGGTGGTCCCTTCTGGTTTTAAACTCTATGTCTAACATTCTACAATCAGCAACAGGTCTCATTCCTGAGATTCTTCTGAACATCATTACAAGCAATAGGCCACTGATTGTATATTAAAGTTACAAATGCAAAAAAAAAAAAAAAAAAAAAAAGTGGTAGGACAGCTGAAGCATGAATAGTGATTTATATCTGGGAAAGAGATGGCTTGTAAAATAACCCCCAGGAATTTCTCTGCCCTCTCCAAAGTATAGCAATGCAAATTTAACTAGATGAGCTTTAAGCATGCAAGTTGTCTTCCTCTAAAGCAAGTACTATTCTGCTGGAGATGTGATTCCAGAGCAAATGCCATGAACGAACGGTTTTTGTTTCTTGTATGACAAATAGAACATACTAGAGGTTCTGAGCAAATTCAGGTCCTGCCAATTATGTCACTTACATGTATTGTGTACCTTGCAGGTGGGAAAGAAACACAACATGATGTCTGGAAATACAATTCCTCCATCAACAAATGGATCCAAATTGAATATTTAAACATCGGGCGATGGAGGCACAAAATGGCTGTGCTAGGTGGCAAAGTATACGTGGTTGGAGGTTTTGATGGCATACAGAGAATCAACAGCGTAGAAACATACGATCCTTTCCATAACTGCTGGTCAGAGGTAAAATACAGCCAAACTCTTCTGTTTCATGCAACACCAATGAAACAAATTGAAATCAGGGAATTTTGTTAGGTATTTATTGTACCTCAAAATAAATGAGCTAAATTCTAGTACACACACACACACACACACACACACACACACACACACACACACAATCTATTAGTTGTGGATTCAAGTTGAAAATGCGGACTTCAAGGGAAGGAGGATCAAAGTAAGAATCAGTTCTGCCATCCTGACTCCTGCTGAACAGTTTCTTATTCTACAACCATTTCCTTGAAGTCAATGGGATTACTCACAGAATATACTCAGCAGGCATCAAGGTGGCAGAATTAGCTCTAAGTCTGTGGAAGACACCAAGCAGGTGTAAAGGAAACTACTAAATCGGTTAACTCTAGAAGGGTATATGCAGACCAGCATCTCATGCATTTCAACACAAGTGTAAAACAGGGTTGGGGATTAGAAATAATCTCAGAGGATAAACATTATATGGGTCAACTAAGGAGACATCGGAACAAGGAGAAGTTGCTGGCAGTGGTGAAATGCAGACCCAGGAAACCAATAGCAGGAAGGTGCATTACAGCTGCACTGTGCAGTGTAAGTTTGAGAGGACCTCAGTATTTGACTACGTGGAAAATTACTACTGCTTTGCATTTTTATTATGCTTTCATCTGAGAATCTCAAAGTACTTTACAAATGTAAAGGACCTGATTGTGTTAAAGCCATGGCTTGTACTGGAGAGGGGAAAGGAGCACATTGCATTGTAGAGGGAGCCACCCGGAGGAATTTTGGCCGACTCATTTAGAATTCCTTTTGGGCTCCCTAAGGAGCACACATTGTAGTCGCAGCTCTGCCACCCTTTCAACAGATGCCGGATGTGCATCCCCTACAGCAGCCCACATCTGCTGAGTGGGCACCGAGCCCTCTTTTGAGTCAGGGTCAGAGCCTTTGCTCATCTATAGGCTTGTGCCTGACCCTTGCAGAGAGATGCAAAGGTGGCGGAAGGCTCCTTGGGTGCTCCTCTACTCCCTGCCCCCCATTTTTGCACCCACACAGGACAGACAGCATGGAGGTTTAGTTAAACACTGAGATGGTGGTAAGAATCCAAAGAGACAAGGAGGGCCAGCAGGTTCAGCTGACTAGAAAGGGAGTCAGATCTGTGGCTACTTAGGAAAGCAAAGATGGATAATGGGATAGGACTAAAATTTCCAGGATGATAAAGACAAGGGTGGACATAACCCAGAGTAAAGCCAAAGCACTCAGAAGACAAAAGGAAAAGCAAATCTGTGCTGGGCCTTTCAACACAGAACATGTTGTGCAGCACAAGAGGCTCTGACCAAGCCCACACTGAAGTAGAGGAGCTGTGGGATGAGAGCTTTCAAGAGGTCCCCTTAGATAGAGTGACCACTTCACTTATGTAAATGTACACTGCCCTGAAAGTAGTGGTTGCACCTGATTGTGGATAGTTTGTAGGGTGGGGTTGTATTTTAGGTCTATATCTCAAAGGGCCAGAACAGATGTTAAACTTCCTTGAAAAAAGAAACTGCTGTAAGTGTCAAGTCCATTTATGCTCAGAAATGGTCACTTGTTCTACTTTTCTTCTTTCGTGCTACTCCTTGAGGGATGAAAGAAAAATGTTTTCTATTTAAGGAAAGCTGTGCATGCTCAGGTTTTGCTGTTCATACCATTACTATATTTGAGGAGATGAATTGACAGGCCCAGTAAATCACACCCAACCACTTCCCACACAAATTGGGAACTGGCCAGTTGTGTAATCTGGCTCTTTTGCACAACGAAAACACAGGCAATCAGGTTATTTCATGTGGTAGCTGGCTTCCTGAAACCTGCTGATGCTCCACTGTAGGTCAAAGAGAGCTGAGGGTAAGGCTGGGCTAATAGCTTGAAGCCCACAGGCTAAACTGAACTCAGCATGATAAATTCAAGCTTGATGAAATCAAAGCAGTTACCTTGCACCACAGTAGCCTGCATCCATGGGCAGTGCGTATCATAGGCTGGAGGAGGCTGTGCCTCCCCAAACAGCCAGGCATGGCCCCACCCACACTTGCGCCCAGACCCTCCTCTGCGGCTCTCCCTATGCGGTGGCCTCGGCTCGGGCTGGGGCTGTGCAGCCGGGAGGGCCAGGGCCACGCCACCCGCTCTTCTGGCGCTCCGGGGCTGGGAGGGTGCTAGCCTGGGGCAGGGGCTGGCAGACGTGGTGGGGAGTTCTGGACTCTGGCAGGGCTGGGGGCAGAAGGGGTGGGGCTGGGGCTAGCCTTCCCCAGATGGCGGTTCATGTGCCGCCCATGCCTGCATTGCATCATCATCACAGTCTGACATGGCTCCAGAGGAGCTCTGCTCTCCAGAAGTATGTTCCCCTGCTGCTTCCCTATGCAGCTAAGCTCTTCTCCAGCCACCCACTTTCCATTCCTAGCACATGGGGCTAGTATGACAGTGCACTGAGGAGGACGATGGAGGATGTAACAGTTTCAACCTCTGAAAACAACTACCTTACACATTCTGCACCAACTTAATAGTCCCTCTAGCTAGGGTACCTGTGGAGTTCACCCATTTTCTAACAGGTTTAAAAGGAAAACATTTAGTGATGTCAGTTTAAAACAAGAGCACAATAATCCACGCAGACAGCTACAGTATTTCTATTCAAGAGAGCAGAGGAAATTCTCCTGCCATTGCACGTGGTACATTATGTAACTGGAGATGCACCTATAGGGCTCCTTTTACAAACTGCACCTCTCCGAGTCAACATGGGCCACATCTCCCAGGGAGAGGACAGATGATGTATCCACTATTGCCTAGTCTCAGGGATTCCCCTTTCAGAGATTGCATCTACAACGGGAGCTGGATGCTGATACATCCCAGGAAATAAATTGGACTGAGGGTGGGCCCAGCCGCTACAGTAGGGATGTGCCAGATTAGTGCATCTCCAGCTGCTTAGCCATGCTCCTCTGCTCCCTCCCCACCACAATGGGGCAACATGTCCACGCACCACTGCAATGCAATCCCAAATGCTGAAGCTGCACGTTATGGACTTTGGCACCCTCACTTTTCATATCTGAACAAAGTTTACCCTTTGCAAAAGGGACACCATCAAGGCTGACAGGCCTAAAATCAGACCTCTCTCTTTTGCGTTAGATTTTAGGCAAAGCATGTGCTCATCAGGACACCCCTCCCATTCTGTTTGCTCCCGCTCCATTCCTGCTAACATACAAGGTCTTGGCACTGCAGTTCCGCTCCTCATGGTGATATTGTTTTAAAGTTGGTAGCTTCTTGATACACTGGGAAGGAATGGATTGTTTCAGACCCAATCAGGACCCCAGCCAGAGCTAGTGGCCCAAAAGTCAGATTTCCAGGGAGTGCCCTAGTTGGAGCCAGTAGCATAGCTGGGGGGAGCGGGGCAGCGGCCGCTCTCCCACTGAGCACAAGTGGCGCCTTTTCAATTTCTTGGCGCTTTTTAAATTTTTAATCACCTGGCAGTGCTTTTACTGATGGGGCGGCGCTCCGGGTCTTCGGCGGCACTTCGAGCTCCCTGTTGCCTGTCTTCTCTCTAACAGCAGTACAGACACGCAGTTCAGTGGTGAGAGTTCCTTTCAGGGTGAATGCATGGTAGCTTCTAGGAACACCAATGAATGGTGGGCTCTTCTAAGAGACTACAGAGCAATGCATGACTATTTACATTCAAAAGAAAAGAAATCATCAGTCTATATGACATGAAATCCAAATGACTATTCAGTGGGTTGTTAATGATTTGTTTTTTAATGGTGACACAGGCAGCTCCCCTCATGGTCAATGTGAGCTCCTTTGCTGCAGCCAGCTACAAGAAGAAGCTGTATGTGATTGGGGGAGGACCCAATGGAAAACTGGCTACAGATAAAACGCAGTGTTATGACCCAGCTACGAACAACTGGAGCTTGAAATCACCCATGCCAGTTGAAGCAAAATGCATCAATGCTGTGAGTTTCCGTGACCACATCTATGTTGTGGGTAGGTAAAGCAGTGATGTTCTTTCTTCTCTAGACTGAGTGCAGCTTATTTTTGACTAATTCTTGGAACCCTACCGAGAAGCATAATCAAACGATCATTACCGTGTGCTCTTCTTGAAAGATTCTGGGTTCCCATCCCTCATCTAGAACACTCAGACACTGTCATGCCTACTCAGTTCAATATAGATGCAGACAGTTGGTTATAGGAAATGTATTGCACAGGAGGTGCATATCGGGTTGTGAATTTTGCTGTGGACTTCAGTGGGATCAGAGCCAGGAGGACCCAATGCTCCAGCTCCCATCACATTGATTACATTAATGTAAATTGAAAGAGGATCACCTAACCTGTATATGGTCCTTAAATGTCAGTGGGAACACTCCAAACTCTCATTGCAACTTCACTAGCAGCCAAAGACTTCAGTATGCACACATCTAGGCATATCTATAGGAAGATGGGTTACTGCAGAGCACTAACCAGTCTCCTGTGCCAGCAGTGCTACTTCAGGAGATGAGGAAGTGCTGCTGCATCTAGTTCATTGCAGAGATGCCCCCTTCCAAGCAAAGCCAGTAGAGGATGGGGGAGCCATCAGGGGAACACAGAGAAGCAGGAGGGTAGGAAAGGGGGATACTTAAAAAAAATACAGTAATGTGATTGCTTTTCTGCGCAGACTCCAGCTACCTCTCCTAGCATGGGTACACAGGGCAGAGTACTACTGATTCAGGCTGAAATTCGCTCCATGCAAAGGCCTAGCACAAGGCCTGCGGCATCACTGAAACCCTATTTTGTGGCCTTAAGTAAGATTTCGGAGGTGCATGTAGAGCCTTGGGCTGCCCCTATGGACTGGGATGCAATTCACCCTCTCTGAATAGGATGGGTAAGAGAGAGACAGCGGATCTCACCACTATGTGGTGAGTTAACATCCTTGTGCCTCTGAGTTAAAATTCAACACCAACAAGTAGCGTAGGATCTTGCCCACAAACCAACTGTTTCAACCTGTTATAGCATGCTAATTACATCACAGAAAGTCCCCAAAGTACCACAGGCTCTGAAGTGAAAAAACCATGTGACAGATCAACTCCCCTGCCCTCCCTGGCTTTTGGGGAAGATTGGCTAAATAAGAAAAGCAGCAAGTGAGAATGTTTCCCTCCCCCGCTAACCTTCCACAGCACCAATTAAATCAGAAACCCAGTACAGTTTTCATTTGGGACAGAAATCAGCCCAACACTGAGGGTTCAGGAGGCACATTGTGTGTTAGGCTGATTTTGTCACAACCGAAATCATGTTTTTGTACAATAGAACTGTTTATAAATCTCTCCCACCCCTTTCCCTACATGAAGGGTTCAGGACATTGCAGGACAATAGAACCAAGACTATCAGATCTGCCTACCACTTCTAAATACAGCAGTTCTGGAGAAAGCACCCCATTACTGAAAACAGCAAGGCAGGAACCCCAGTGCCTTTTAAATGTAATGGTACCATTGTCTTGAGAGGAAATATGGCTCATGGGCCTGTCTTGGATACTTGGAGATTAGATGTCAGAATCCTTTCAAAAAGAGGTTGAAAAATGAGAACGGGTTCGATGTACCCTCCATGTGCTGCCCTACATTGACAGTCTACTGCAGCTCAATCGGTTTAGTTTCTTCCAGAGAAGGTTAAGACGTGAATTGATCTGGTCTATCAAACACCTACAAGAAGGAAGAGATTTCTGATAGCACACAGCTCGTTAATTTAGCAGAAAAAGGTGTAACAAGATCCAGTGGTTGGAAGCTGAAGTTAAAGAAATTCTGACTAGAAAAAAAAATGAAATTGTCTTAACAGTGAGGGTAATTAACCATTGGTACAACTTTCCTAGGGACATGGTAGATTCTCTCACTGGCCTGTGTTATGCAGAAGGTCAGACTAGATGATCACAATGGTCCCTTAAAATTGACAGAGTTATGAAAAATAAGTGGCCCTTTGTAGGTCTTTCAGAGCAGTCTTGTTTTGCCCTGTAGTCTTGTTTTGACTTTACCTTGGGGGTAAAGTGTTCTGATAAGTGTCAGTGATGGAACCCTGTTGAAATGTCTTATTTGGCTAGGAACTAGAGGAATGAATGGCAGGAGCAAACCAATTTCTGTTTCTGTTGCAGGCGGAGCAATGAAAGCGCTGTACTCGTACAGCCCACTTCAAGACACATGGTGCCTAGTGACTCAGTTCACTCATGAGAGAGCAAGTTGCGGGATTTCCCCTTGCAACAACAAGTTGTTCATCACAGGGGGCCGGGATGAGAAGAACGAGGTCATCGCCACGGTGCTGTGCTGGGACCCCGAGATCCAGAGGTTAACAGAAGAGTGTGTCCTACCTCGTGGGGTGTCCCATCATGGCAGCGTCACCCTCAGGAAGTCCTACACACACATCCGCAGGATAGTGCCTGGCGCGGTTTCTGTGTGACTTTGGGAGAGAAAAGAGAACGACAGATGATATCCAAATACCTCAGTTCCCCTAAGGAGACAATGGCCAAGTAGACTGCGTTGAAAAGATCATTTTAAATGTAAAGAGTGTTGGGTGGAACCACTGCTACTAGGGTCCTTTCAGGAAATAGCTGTACATGTGCTCGGCCTCCTTGAAATCAGGAGGAAATCTCATTTCCTCTGTACAGGACATGTCTTAAATTATCTTAATTCCTTCCCCACCCAAAAAATAATGGGATAATCTGGAGTTTACTCTTGATGTACAGAACCTACAGTCATACAAGGAAACATGATCGGTAGGTGTGTGTCTGCCTCTTATCCTACTGCAGGTAGGATAGTCATGCCAAATTTCAGCCCACCTCTGGCCTCATGTTGCTATATTATTTATTACTATTATCTTCAGACTACTGGACTTGCAGCATCACCCAAAGAAAAGGAGAAGTTGTGTAGGGAATGGAAGAGTTGCATCACTAGCAAAACTCATTGGCTTCCTCGCACGTTACACTTCTTTTCAACAGATGGCACGTTACATGCAGCCAAAGAATGTCATTTTAAAAAAGGTATCATCCTTCCATTTCACATCACCCAAAAAATCCAACCCAGCTGACATCCCTGGCTGACAAGCCCAGCTGAGATACCAAAGACAGAATGAACAGAGCCTAATTCTCTCACCTCTACATATGGACAAATTCTAATTTGATTCCATTGTAAGTTTATTGTAACTATTTTCCAATAAAAGCCACAACAATGTATTTTGCCTCTGGATTTGTTTACTCTTCTAGCTAAAATAAATAAATAAAAATATCCCTATAAAATTAGAAAGTACATAAAAAACTGGCCACAAACAACCCAGAATGACAACTAATAAACAAACCTAGCAAGGATAACAGTAACAACAACGATCCCATCAGGTAGGAGGACACAGGACGGGACAGGTGTTCCTACCTGGTGGTATGGACTGTGTTTAAAGAGTGCAGGATATCATTTGATTCTCCCCTGCCAGTGTTTAATGTTGATCAGATTCAATCTAAATCCTTGTTTCTGTTCAGTGATTGCTAGATCTGAAGTCACTAATAAGCTGGTCTAGGGGGTTGAACCTTAGACCTGGTGCGGTGAGAGTTGTGATAAAAGACAATGCAGAGGATGTAGCAGATGAAGCAACAGTGAGTTTCTCCACTCTTCACTAAGAGCTGAAATCACTAAGAACTGGGCTCAGCGGCAGAACCCCAGAGTGTAGCATCGCCATGAGAGGCAGAAGCTGCAGAGACGACAGTGACAGCGGTGGGCATTGGCAGAGGCATTGCTCACCTCCTGCTTTCAGGGGTGGGTGGTGAACCCCATGATGGCACTCCTGAATTCTGGGACTTCGCTGACCTCGGACAACCCACTGGGATTGTGGTGCAGTGAAGGGAATGGGGAGTGGCATGGTAAGGGGATGTTCGTCCATCAGACTCTCACACCTCTAAGTGGGAAACTGAGACAAAAAACCACTGCCCAAGCTACTGTGGGGCAGGTGTTTACTTATTGTTTGCATACTTTTGAATCATTGTCAGGATGTTTCCCCAAATTGATGCTGTGTTCCCGCTCCTTTTAATAAAAGTTCTCTTTTTTTTTTAATACACAGACTCATTGCTGGCGAGTAGGGAAATATTGCCTCTTCGAGGTGCCCAGGGATGGTGCTTAGTTTTCCCAGATTTCTGGCTGTGGGCTCAAGACAGTACTATCTTGTAAGGTTAAGAGAAACCCCTAGATATTGAACCTGGCCGTTGCTGCCCCACACCACCTGGCAGAAGGATTATATCTGTAATTCACTCACCCCCTCAACAGAGTCTAGATTTATTAAACTTCAAGGCTTACCTTTCTAGGCCCATCATTTCTCCAAGGGCACTGAACGCTGATGGCATTCAATGGGAGGTTGGTTGCTTTTCGTAGGCTATTGTTTTTGATCTAGACGTTACTGGCCACGCAGGCTGTCTGTGTTTAATTCTGTTTGGGGGCATTATCCCTGTTTTTCTATTTAAATTTACTGCACAGCATCAAGAGTTGCAGGCCCCAAAGGACGGTCTGTTTTAGGGATGGAGCACTGCATGGGGAGGAAGCAAGATTATATACCCAGATAAAAAGTTATGTTAATATCCTTGAATACAAAACAATTCCCCCTTGTCTTTGTTTACCTTCCGCTCTGTTGTCCTCTCTTGCAAAAACTCCCCCACTTTCTCCTGAGTGCTCTGTTTCTTCCCCTTGCCCAAATGTCCTTGTCTTCCCACACCCTGCCTCCCAAATTCCACTAGTGCGATTTGCTCACAGCATCACCTAAGCAGGAAGAGAAAGAAATGCACCAGCTGGGCTGAGTGCAATGCTTCCTCTCTCCTTGCAGGTCGCAGAACAGAGCTAGTAGGAGGGGTAGGCACTGGGACTTAGCTGGAGAGACATTCAGAGGGGCAGGACCCTGCTGGCAGGGACAGTGGCATTGTTCCCCTTCCCAACTGGCTGGAAGCTAGGGGATAGGAACCATCTCCTCAACTCCTGTCTTCCCCTATGATTGTGCTCATAGCTAGGACTTTAACTTCTAAACGAATGGGCAAATATTTGCAACATGTTAACATTGGGATCCTGGCTGCTCCAAAGTGGATTGTTCCCTCCACTGTAGTCCCTCACACCCGTACATTTGGATTATGTCTCTGAGCTGCTTCCATCTCCATTTTTCCCAGTAGGTGGCAGCATTACACCAGGCTTTTGCTTCCTTGTGGGTTTTTATTTCCTGGAATGCAAAGGAACAGAACAATCTGTTGAGAAGGAAAACAATTCTAGGGATCTGGATGCGATTTCCAGGAGCTTGAGAGATCATGTACACAAAAGGCAACAGGCAGCACTGAAGGTGGGCCAGAATCTCTCAATCACAGCATACTGGCCAGTTCTTCAGAAACAAAAACAACTGTGGAAGGGGTCAGGGCTGGGTTGGCTCCTGGCCAAAGGCTGGGAACATTTTCAGATTGTTTTTCCCCTGCTGGAAACAGCCAAATCACAATTAAATCAAAAGATACAAAACACGGAACAAAGCAAACATTTTGTGAAATACTATATTAGCAACTACACTGGTAGCCACCATCCTCCGGATTTAAACGTCTTCTCTCCCTGTCTACTCCTCCTTTCCTCCCCCAAACATGCTGTGCCCTTTGGTTTATTTCTGCCCCTGTTTGTCTGGTAAGCCGGTAGCTGCCTAGGATGCAGAGATATCACGGTGCTGAAAGCTTGCTTGGAACCTCGCAGTCACAGCAGGGGAATCCTCTTGCTCCAAAGACACAGGCCTCACCCCTGGAGCTAAAGGAGACACAGCCTCTTCTGGTGTGAGCAGCACAGCCTGGCCCCAGCTGAGCAGTTAGCTTTGTCCCAGAGAAGGCAGCAGCACGCACAAGCACACACAGGCCAGTTCACTACAGTATTCCCCCTCAAAGTACGTTAGCAATATTTATTTTCTTCCTAAAATCCCCCTCCTCCCCTCAAGACTCCCCCTCTGCAATCCCAACTCTCCCCCAGTATTTTCACCCTTAATGTTTTCTTCCTCCTTTTCTATTCCAATCTCTCCCCCCTCATCCCTACTTCCTCTGGTCCCCTTCTTTCTCCAGTGTCCATGGGAGCTCTCTTCCCTCCCACTGTTCCTATCTCCTCTGCCAGGTACTGTGCTCTCCGAGGGAAGAGGCAGCAGCACCAGGCTGCATATAGTAAACCCTCTCAACCCCTCACCCATATGGCCCAGGATCCAGTTGGCGGGGGTGGGGTGGGGGGGGAGAGGAGCTGCCTGTCCTTCAGCCAGCTTGGCAACACCATAGCCAAGCACACAGACTTGGCCTTACCTTAGTGTAGGCTTTGTGGCTAAGACATGGGTCTCCCATATTAGAGCTGGGCTCCATTCCCAGCTATGTCAGAAGTGACCTTGCAGGACTTCTGTAGTCCTCACTTATGGTTCGCAGCCTCTTGCTGCAGGGATACTTCCCTCACTCTGAGGGCAGGTACATGAGACCTTGCTCGATAACACAGGCTGTGAAGTACAGAGGATTCTTAATGCTGCTTGTTGAACGAGGCGTGATTAGGATTCCTGGCTCCCAGCCTATCGCCCCTTCTCCTAGGGAAAGGGTATCTTTATAGGAGTAAGTGGTTCAACGTGTGGGAAGTCCCCCTCTAGTGGGGACTTTTCCATTACTGCTCCCAGTCCTCTGTTAAGTGCAGAGAGAGCTTCCCGCCAATCCCGCCTGGGCTAGGGGTGGCTCAACTCCTCCAAACATCTTAGCTGGTTAAGGGAAGACTCACTAGGCAGGAGGACCTGCCCTGGGAAGAGGCAGGATAAGCTGGAGTCTTCCTGTAGGTGGAGCAGCATGAGCATCTGACAAGTGACATGGTACCCCAGCTAGGAGCTCCCCAGCTGCCCCTTGGCTCACCCTCCCCTCCAGGGGGAAGACCAAAAATTAAAACTGTTCATACAGTAAAGCTCATAAAATCTGCTACAGTGCAGGAAACCGCACTGGGCATTACACTTTCCCAGGTAGCCCCGACCCTACCCAGATCCCATTTTCATTTCTTTTGACTTCAATACAGATCCTCCCATCCTGATCAAGGAATGATGTACAGCCACACCCAGCCACCCACCCGCACTCACGTTGCTTGACTGGCAGCTGATCTGCTGCTTAGGAACTTGAGTTCCTTTCAGATACACTCTCTGGTCCATTTACACTCTGCACTAATCATCCTGCTATAAAAGTATCGATAAGACAGATTAGATGTTCCCATTCTCTTCAGTGTGTTGCATCCCTTCACCACAACATGATGCAACTACATGTCGTCACATGAGGCTGAGACCTGCAACAACAGACACCAATCTGTGCTTCTTTTTGGGTCTCCTTCCATGGCACCCCTCAGTTCAGAAGCTGTGATGTGTCTCTGTTTAACTCACACTGTGCCATTCTGCTAGCAATAGCAACATTTGGTTGTTGAATAAATCAGTTGTGTAGAAAGAAGCTTCCAGACAAATCCCAAAACACTAATTCATTTCTCACTCTGTTTAGCAGACAAAAACAAAACAAACCCCACAAAACACTATTTTTAGCAAGATTTAGCCTGTTTAGTTAATGATTCTTTAATTCTTCACTGGTATAATGACAGTTTGCCATGGGGAAACATCCTTGTATTAATGTAGCCCCTGCCACAATTTGGTTTATGACTTTGCTATTAGCTTAGCTCTCTGTGTGTCAACAGAACATTATGAATGCACATATGCAAGGCTTACTGAAATGGATCGATTTACCCTCCATGTGCTGCAGTTTGATTCTTAATGTCACTGGGGAAACTAAACTATTTACAAAGGATTAGAGGATGAACTGGCTATTTACTTTTCTCCCTCCCACTAATGGACCATATTTTTGTTATTGCCTTGAAAGGATGCTTTGAAGCGATACAGTTAGTAACCCTTTCATTCGGATGCACATTTTCTTTCAACAATGGTGCAATTTTAGGGTTCAGTTCTGCTCCCACTGAAGTCATTGAGATTTTTGTTTTGATAGTAGTAGTAGTAGTAGTATCACAGCACCTAGGAACGCTAGTCCTGGAGCAGGACCCTTTTGTGCCAGAAACTGTATAAATGCCCCAAGGAGCTTGCAATCTTAGTAGAAGCAGGCCCTTAAAGTAATATTTGTCCATTTGTATGTTACACTGATGAACACAGGTAGTAACCTTAGCTGAAAATCTAACTTCTTTCTAATTTAAAAACCTAGAGAGTTTTATTTTGTGAGCAGCAACTATGGAGTTAGATAGGAACAGTTTACATACACTATGTTAATACGGACAGAGTCAACTTGAGGTGTGTTATATTAAACCTCTCTTCAGAAATTAGACAACAGATGGAGTTAGCCATTCAAGGAACAGACACATTTAATATAAATTATTCAACCTACAGGAGTTTAATTAGGTTAACGGAGCAATTAGCAAAATTTTAACAAGTGTATTTTTTAAAATACTGTGTGCTTGTTTACCTATATTGCTACTATTAACACTGCGTGACATTGAAACTGATCTAAAATTTAAGATACTACTCTAAATACTAATTGGATTTTTCTCAAGTAATGGATGACACAAGATGAACTCTAGGAATTCAAATCTGACCTCATTTAGAATCTCTACATTATATATAGTGTGACAAAGTTCCTCCTCTGTCTTGGTGGGTTCTGCACTTTCTGGCAGATTTGTTCGCCTCAGAGGTTTTCAGCAGTCCTAAGTTTGGCTCCTTTTGTTAGTGGCACAAACTTGTCGTTCATTCGGCTAACCTCATCACTGGCCAGCATGGGGAAAAGGAGGAGAACAATCCCCCACAGTCTCTGCTGGCCCACCTAATGGGTCGGGGGACAGGCCAGAGACCTTCCCTTCTGGTGGGACCCACAGTCCAGATCAACTCCTCTTATATCAAATAGAGAGTTGGAGGGATGGGGGAACCCGGCACTGCCCTCTACTCCAGGCCAGGGCTCTGTGGATTGCAGCTGTCTTTAGTGTCTCCTGTAACCAGGGCCGGCTCTGGCTTTTTTGCCGCCCTAGGCAAAAAAGCCCCCCGCTGCCCCCCCCAAGCGCGGTAGGGGAGGGCGCCGAGCCCAGCCACGGGCCCGCAATCCCCGACCGGCCGGAGCGCCGGGGGGAGGGCGGCGAGCCCGCCACGGCTCCCTGCTCTCTCCAGCGGGGAGAGCGCCGGGGGAAGGGCAGAGAGCCCCCGGCCGGGCTCTCCACTCTCCCCGGCGGCCAGAGCGCCGGGAGCAAGGCGGAGAGCCCGGCCGGGGCTCTCCGCTCTCCCCGGCGGCCAGAGCGCCAGGGGGAGAGTGGAGAGCCCCCAGCAGCCGGAGCACCGGGGGGAGGGCGGCGAGCCCCCGGCAGCCAGAGCGGGAGCCCGCTGCGGCTCCGCTCTCCCCGGCGGCGGGAACGCCGTGGGGAGGGCGGCGAGCCCAGTCGCAGCCCCGATCTCGCGCCAGAGCGCCCCGCCGTGCCGCCCCCCTCCAGGCGCCGCCCTAACAGATGCTTGGTGGGCTGGTGCCTGGAGCCGGCCCTGCCTGTAACAGCTGTGTGACAGCTGCAACTCCCTGGGCTACTTCCCCATGGCCTCCTCCCAACACCTTCTTTGTCCTCAACACCAGACCTTCCTCCTGATGTCTGGTAATGCTTGTACTTCTCAGTCCTCCAGCAGTACACCTACTCACTCTCAGCTTCTTGTGCGCCTCTTACTCCCAGCTCCTTGCATGCCCCTTACTGACTGCAGTGAGGTCCTTTTTAAACCAGGTGCCATGATTAGTCTGCCTATCTTAATGGATTCTAGCAGCTTCTTAATTGACTCCAGGTGTTCTAATTAGCCTGCCTGCCTTAATTGGTTCCAGCAACTTCCTGATTGTTCTGGAAACACCCCTGTTACCTTACCCAGGGAAAAGGGACCTGCTTAATTTGAGGCTAATATATGTGCCTTCTATCACTCTCCAGTAGCCAGCTGGCCTGACCCTGTCACAATAGACAATAGTCAACTGCATTATAAATTTAGGAAGAAAAATCTCTTAATTAAAAATATTCAAATGTATTGTTTTAGGCGTCCTAGAAACTTTGGCTTTATTACTGAAAAGCACAGTAATGTTATGTGAATTGCATCCAGATATAACAAATTATTTGAATTAATTGACTAGTGTGAAACGGTTGGATGACTGGCTTCCTTTTATAATCCTATGACAGTAGGGACACTCAGTGGTAGAGCCATCTCTGTGGTAGACAAAAACATCACATAAAGCACTCTTCAGCTAATATAAATTCGGCCCAGTCCTAGCTCCTTTGACTTCAATTGGATTAGAAGTCGCCCCATTGCAAAGTCACCTCCACCAACACTTGCACAGTAAAACAAAGGGGCTAACACACAGATTTCAATACCTAGTGTGAAGGGTCTTCATCTGCTTTTAACTTGGTCCCATCACCACTGGCATCTTCTGCCAGCTGGTCCTCTAGGAACCTAGCCCCTGGCACACTCATCCTCACCAGCCTGGTGTGGCTTGTTTACCAGGGGAGAGCCTAGCTCATCACAGAAGGGATAGGTTGTTTGGGAATCTCAGAAGGCAGAGCTCATATTTTCAATCTGAAGAGCTCAAAGCTCTTTACAGTCATGGCATGAATTAGGTCTCCTAGCATTTGTATGGTAGATAGGGATTGCCTTATTTCCCAGACAGGAGACTGATCAGAGAAATGCAATTATTTGCTCAAAATTACATGCCTATGAAGGGCCTGATTCTTTTCTCCAACCTCATGTAATCATTTACACGAGCTCACAGTGATTTGGTAGCATTTTACACCCACTTTGCACTGGTGCAAATGAGTGCACATGGTGCAGAGCAGTGCAGAATCACATCTTACATCTCTGGCAAAGCTAGGAATAAAACCAAGTAAAACTGATCCTGCCCATACCAGTCTGGAACATGGACCAACCATGCAAAACCTATTTCCAAGTTGTTTTTTGGGGTTGGTTGGTGAGGTTTTTATTTAAAAGGCCTGTTCTTTATTTATCATTAGGCATGGAAGGATTAGATTTTTACTGGTAGATGTCCGTGAATGTTGATTTCACTGTACACACACACACATTAATAGGTGAAAGAATATTTCCATCGATAATCACAATTTACAGATAGGCAAAGTAAGAAAAATGCTGCCTGAGAACTTAGTATATTTTGACATGGGATGTTGACAATTTGTGTTTTAATTGCTATCAAGCTTTAAATTTTTGAATCTCAATATCTACTGTCAATACATAATTGTCTTACATTCCCCCCCCCAATTGCCCACAACTCTGTATATTGAAACCCATTAAAAATGCTCAAAAATAAACACTGATGTTATCTGTCAGAATCACAAGAATCAAAGCCCGGCAAGCCTCTCTATAATGTACAGCAAAACCTAAGGGAACCCAATGAAAAAGTTAAATTTCTCCCATGGGACACTAATAGACCACTATAAAAATCCCCTATAAAAAGCCAGACAACCTTGGAGCAAAACAATATCTAGCTAGAGAGAAAAACACTTTTCCACGGATACATAGTAAAACCTGTACAATACCACCCTCTTACTAGGGACTCTCCCGGATTCTGTTAATATTTAGTGTTCAGGAAATTCTGATTTAAATTATTTGTTCCACCCTTACTGCTCACATTACTGAAGAACTTGATTCTGTATTTAAATGACAGTCTTTCTACAAATTTGGCTAGTACAATAAATGTCTATGGCAGGGGTTGGCAACCTTTCAGAAGTGGGGTGCCGAGTCTTCATTTATTCACTCTGATTTAAGGTTTCGCGTGCCGGTAATACATTTTAATGATTTTAGAAAGTCTCTTTCTATAAGTCTATAATATATAACTAAACTATTGTTGTATGTAAAGTAAATAAGGTTTTTAAAATGTTTAAGAAGCTTCATTTAAAATTAAATTAAAATGCAGAGCCCCCCGGACCGGTGGCCAGGACCCGGGCAGTGTGAGTGCCACTGAAAATCAGCTTGTGTGCCTCCTTCGGCATGTGTGCCATAGGTTGCCTACCTCTGGTCTATGAGATCTGTAACTAAGGAAAAATAAAAGCAGACAGCAGAGAGCATATGATAGGCACTTTTTTATTGAAGAACTTATGAAAACAAATATATGCAGTGGAACAGTACTTGCGATTTTAAAGTTCAGTTTTGGACAAGATACCCAGAGAAGCATGCAGCCACCGATAAAAGAAACTCTGCTATATCCTATCATTTATTCACTTCAAAATACTTTGGACCTGATTTTCCACTGCCTCACGCTTGGTGTAGTCCTTTACAGCCATGTCAAGTGAGTGCAAAGTACATATTTTTATCAGTTATGTTTATTCCAACGGTTAGCCCTTAGGTACTAAGAATGGGACTGCATGGTGCTAGGTACCCTACAAACACAGAGTAGTAGATGGCTCCTGTCCAAAGAACTTACAATCAAACAGATGCCAGACACAAGGTGAGGGAAGGGTTAAAACACACAAGTAGAGCGAACAATGTGATGGCAAACATTGTTTGTTTGGTGTGAGTTTAGTTAGAAGAGACTCAACTAAATGGAAAGAAAAGGGAATGGGAGGATAGGGTAGGAGGGACAGGTCTGAAGTGAAGAGACTGTCAAGGAGGGGGCAGGGGAAGGGAGAAGGTTGGAGCAAATAGGCAATCTGCACAGGGCAAAGGAAGTCCAGTCAAAACTATAGAAAGTTTTCTGAAGGTCCAGAGGTCCCTGCTTGGGCTGCTGCTGCTCCTAGCAGCTGGAGTCTCTGGCTGTAATATGCTACCACTCTGCACTCTCTTTGCATTAGGGCAGAGGTTCTCAAACTGGGGGTCGGGACCCCTCCGGGGGTCACAAGGTTATTATATGGAGGGTCATGAGCTGTCAGTCTCCACCCCAAACCCCGCTTTGCCTCCAGCATTTATAATGGTGTTAAATATATAAGCAAGTGTTTTTAATTTATAAGGGGGGGGGTCGCACTCAGAGGCTTGCTATGTAAAAAGGGTCACCAGTACAATAATTTGAGCGCCACTGCATTAGGGCTACAGAACTACAGAAAGTGGAGAATCTGTATACTGATAGAGAGACAAAGTAACACAGAGAGTGTAATCAAGGCACAGTGTTTTAAAAGCCAATCAAAAAATTGTGGTGTACATAAAGTTTTAAAAGCTCAAACAATATAATCTTTTAAAATACTGGAAGCTTTTCACAGAGTTCAATAAACAGAGCTTCCCCACACTGCCCTCCAATGCTCGTCTGCTTAAGAGGAACTGGCTTCCCTTGAGATCTGAAATACCATCCATTTATTTTATCCAGTAGTTAGCCACCTGTGCACTTTTCGGATGAGAAAAGAATTAAAGACAGACTGGCTACTGTAGAACATCATTGCACATTGATTTCTTCTCTGCTAGATGCTGATCCAAGACCATTCCACTTCTAACCAATGTTTGATGAAAAGCCATTGTTTTTTACATTGTCAGACTTAGTCCATTTGACTGATAATGCATTGACATACGAGAAGTAGCACAGGATGTCACTGAATAGAGCACTTGTCATACCCAAGGTGTTATAATGTGCTTTACAAACCAATCAAATGGATACCAGTCTTGCAGTAACTCCTCCAGGGGTGAATGCAATAGTCATTATGCACACAGCAACAGCACAGGGTATGTCTACACTGCAGTGGAAGCCCATGTTTAGTGGGACTTGAGTCAGCTGACCTGTGTTAGGGAACCCTATGCTTGAGTGTCTACATAACATTTAAATCCTGTTAAGATTTTCCTAACCCATGCTCGAACTTAGGGCTCTGGTGTCCATGCTGGAGTGTGCAGACCTGAGTCAAAGTAACCATATCCCAGAGACCCTAGCGCCTGCACCCCATTGCCCAAAATGTGGCTGCTCTAGCCCTGAGACCATGGTGCACTGTGGGAAAACTTTATGCCTGCCCTGCATGTTGCAGAAAGTTTGAACAGCCTGCCAAACCCAGGAGGCTCCGTAGGATAGTGTGTTTGCAGATCGGTGATCAGAAGAGAATGGGTTAACATTGACCTGAGCTGCTGCCGTTTGCCTAGCAGGGGTAACTTCCATTTTCAATACAGTGGAGTGCAGATTGTTGGGATAGAGAGGACTAAAGAAGTTGTCCCATGGATACGTGGGATACTTCTGGGCGATTCCCAGGACCCAAGTCAAATGGGGCTGTGTCTACACTGAAAAGCAATAGGGCTCAGACCTTGGATCCCAGCTTGACTCGAGCTTGGAACCTCCTGAGCTCTGGGTTAGAACAATTGCAGTTTACATGCAAGGGAGGTTAGGCTTGACCCCCAGCTCAAGCATGGGCTTATGTTGCAGTGTAGATGTTCCCTCAGTCACACACTTGGGCACTCACTTTATTGAGGGGCAATGTTGACCAAGGCAGCCAAGGTTAGCCATTGGTCTTTGTGTCATTGGCTCTTTATTTTTAACTTTGACCTCCCCCACTACAGATGGGCAGAAATGACTTTGGTTTAATGTCTCCTCCAAAGAACGCCACTTCCAGCAATGGAGCAAGCTCTAGTTCTACATGCAGTGCACTGAGTATGGTCCCATGTTGTGATGTAGGAGTCAAGATGTGCAACCTTCTGGTAGTGAGGTGACAGTAGAACTACCCAGCCATAGCAATGCCTTTGACACCTGCAAATAAAGATCTAGGTAGCTGGTGACATGCTTACCTATTGCAACTGGGTAAATACAGCCCCTTTGAGCTTACTCTACTGTAGGTACATTCTGCCTCACTTTATGGTGATACAACAGGTGACACAAGACTAAGGCGCTTCATTCTGAAAATGAATTTGAGAGAGGATGATATCTCCCTATATCGAAGCCCATACAGATAAGGCAACAAAGCTTTTGGCAGAACCATCAGGACATTGCAGATTGTTAGAGATATCCATATTCCTGTCCGTAGTCCAATGACAGCATTGATGTAAAGTAATGTTTCCACCACAAGGGCCAGAAGTGGAGAAAAGTAAAAGAATAATATAGTGTGGTGCATCAAGAATGTCACGCTAGCTCTAGAGAAAACGCTTTCCCATATGCCCGACTGTCTTGTTTTAAGATACAGGATAATATAACAACCATGTATTAAAGCCAAGCAGAGAAAGAGGGCAGCAACTGAAAGCATATAACAGAGCTTCACAGCATCATCTCCATGCAGAGTCATGACCAGTATTATTGGCACAGAGCATGTGTTCATGGGACACAGTGCGGGTTTTTGAGTCACCATCAGCACCAAGTAGATGATCCCTGGGAAAACACCGGAAGAGAGCCATATGAGCACAATCAGTTTTTTTGTTCGTGAAGAAGGCAAAATGGCAACGTAGCGCAAAGGAAACAAAATGGCCAAGAATATATCCAGTACCATGGCAGTAGCTGTGAGCAATCCCCCGCAGTAAGTCACAGCCAGCAAAAACAACAGGAGCACACAGGCATACTTGGGGAGCGTGAGGTTCGCGCCATTGAGAATGGCGGAGAGGGTGTAGAAGATTAGGTACATCAGATCACAAAGTAAAGCGTTCCCCAGAAGCAGGTACCTTGTTTCCTGGCGGATGCTGAAGCTGGAGAAAATCACAAACAAGATGGAGGGAATTACCAGGATGGCTGCCACAAGGCAGACAATTGGTGGGATCAGGAACATTTTCATGTCTGTATATGGAGGGGAGATGATCCATTCTTGCAACATGTACGTGGAAGGCTCATCCAACTCCAAGGTCCTGTTGGAATCCATCTCCCTCAGGGTTGCATTCAGAATCATTGTAGAGGCACAGGCTAAGAAGTTCATTTCTTTAGGATTTTTGGAGGACTGATTGACTTGGACAAAACAAGCTCTGTGTTGAATCTAGCCTTGCAAAAGCTGATGCAGTGGATTTAAGAAGCCAGGGAAAGCACAACACCTTTTGTAGACAACTCTATACCAGTGTCCCCTGGTAAGACCCAAGGACAGATTGCTGAAATTCTGTAGTCCCCAAAGGTGCTTCCACAACGTGGAATATTTTCTTTTCTTTCTGCAAAAAGTAATGGTGCATAAGGAAACAAAACAAACCTTCCTGTGCTTTAAACTTCAAACCCTCTGTGAGCTCTTTGATCAGGAAATATATGGGTTGCTTGTTATTAGCAACTGGAGTTTGTTCTCATTGTATTACCACACCAAAAGAGGCAGATGGAATAGAGCTTGATTAAACAGATGTGATAGTGACATTCCAAGTGTACTGATGTAGTAAAGTCATAAAAATGATCAGATGATATTTTGTATCAATTCACAGGCAATAGCACAATTGACTGATTTGAGGGGGATCAATAAAAATGTCTCTGAGCTCCTGTTGTAAAATACCATCAAGATGGGTCTGTTTAATGAAATCATCTTATTTATAGATGGTACACATTTTTGACTGGCAGCTCTTTGGACATGTTTTTGTTAAACATGATACAAAGACTTTTCAGTTATCACAAACTTTCAACCAGTGTGTATGGTTGATTAGATGTGTAGTTTTATAAATAAGCAGTATCACATGCCATACAATATATGGGCATCCTTGCAGCATGCAATCCCAAAGTCCATTCGGATGCTAATTCCTGTTTGTTGTTGCCCCACAGAGCACTGCACTGCCATTTGTAGGTCTGAATTACTATTACTGATCTCGATCTCATTAATATGGTCTTGGAGTGCAATGAAAGCAGAGCATATAGCCCCTGGTTTGTGAGCCGGGAACCCCTCATGTTTTTCCAAGAGTGCCCCACCTGGCTGAAAGAGCAATTGCCTCCATGAGGTCTAAGTGAAGTATTGTCCAGTCATCTCTCCTCTGTCAGAGAGACTGTAGTTGATAGGTGGTGTTTCAGGTTGTGTAGTGTAAAGTGGGGACATGCCATGGCGGTGGGGGGGAAGGGGGAAGGTTGTCCTTTGGGCATAGAAGTTCTTCATCTCCTAAGGGAAAATTGTGTGTGTGTGTGTGTGTGTGTGCGCGCGTGCATGTACGCACTGTATTTTATATTTAGATGCCTTGAGTGGCATTAAGCTGTCATAAAAAAAACCATGTATTGTTATGACAGAGCAAGATGTCACTGGGGAAGGAAAATGTCAGAAAGAAAAGAGTGTACTTGTTAAAAATCTTATCTCACTAGGACCCAGGCTCAGAGAAAGGCGAGTCAGTCTCCTTTTCACACCAGTGTTTGGAGGGCTCCCAACTTTAGGAGGAGACTGAACAATGGGTCTCAATATGGCAGCTTGCCTTGTTCCCTGACAATGAATTGTGGCAGTGCCTAGGAGCCCCAGGCATGGGGCAGGATCCCATTGTGCTAGGCTCTGTACAAACACAGAACAAAGAGACAGTTCCTGCACCATAGAGCAGAATGGCTTCCCAGTTCAGACCAGTATGAGAGGGACTTCAGGGTGTCTTGCCACTTTGACAGGGTGTAGGAAGTGAAGGTCTGGTTGTCTCTCAGCTTGAGCAAACCGCAGAGCATGCAGGAAAAGAGGTGGAGTCTGGTGGCCTTAAATACACAGTCTCAACTTTCCATTTTGGGAGGAGAACTGGGAAGAACAGAGAGGATACAGGTGGCTGGATGAGACAACTCTGGGAAGGAAAGTTAAGGGGGGGAAGAGGGATTAAAATAGGTGGGGAGAGAAAAAAAAGCCTCCCCAGTATTATGTATATTAGTGGGTACATGTTACTGGCTGATATGCGCTATTTATTAGGGCTGTTGGTATGCTTTATTTGGACTAGTGGCCTGACTCACCACTGCCATGCAGTTATTTACACCTATGCAAAAGTAGGAGCAAATGATACTAAATCAGAACGATATAATACACCTGCTTTGCACTGGCATAAGTGACTGCACAAGGTACAAGACGGGAGAAGCACAGTGCCTGGCTTCTCTTAAAATCTCCAATTTCCTGGTGATTCATTATACCCCACTGTGTCAGTGGTGGGCAGGGGCAACCAGACGCATTGGACTCAGTGCCCTGTGTGTGAGAAGATTAAAGGGTAAAGACAAGACATAATTAATTGTGAATATGAAATGACCCTGGGCAATATTTAGAAAAATGGGTACCCAAATGTAGGGTTTTTAATCCACATTTAGGTACCGAGATAAGTAGCCAGTGAAAATTGCTAGTTGCTCAGCATTTTTGGAAATCTGGTTACTTGTTTAGGTGTCTAATAAACTTAGCTTAAATTTGGGCAATTATTTTTGGAAATCTTGGCAGATATACCAGAACCTCATTTGCCATCTTATACAGCAAACTGTTTATTGATTTTAGAACTACAGTTTCAAATGATGATTTCCCCCCGCTTGTTAAAGATTCAGTGAAGTGGCTCAACAAAAGCAGGAAGAAGGCAAATGCACATTTAGCAAAGCATTATAATATTCATTATTCATATAGCACCAGCAGTTTGCTAGACGCTTTGCAGACAGCATGAACAGTTACATGTAATTGTATCACCCTTGGAAGATGATGCAGAATCTTAACTGAAAAAACTCTTGCTGTGCAATATACACGTTCTGTTAGGGCATGTCAGGTGACACAAGGCAAAATAATTTACATGGCAAACAATGTCTGAATCCCACTGTGACTTATCCAAACCTATACAAGTTTTGCTTTTCCTAGCACATTGATAGATGGCATGCATTGGGCAATGTGTCAGGGTATCCTCACGTGCTGCACCTTACAGGACAAAGGGTGTGGGGAAAAGAGTAAGTAATCATTAGTTATAAAGGGGATCTTTGTTGCTGTGGTTGATGGTAATGAAAGCAGGTCGTCATCATTCTTTACTGGCTCAATCCTGCATGCACCGAAGAATGTGTGATCAGTGTTGCAGTTACTTAAATGAATTCAAGTTCAGACTCTCCATCTGTTAATGAGTAATATAATTAACCTCATAAAAGACATAAGCAAATTTAGTATTCAGAACACCCAGACTTGTAGGATTTATACCATCATTGAGAATAGAGCAGAAGAAGGGTTGTAATTCAGACCAACTGGAATCACAACCAACTAAAATCTCGTTCATTATGGCAGCAAATTCTGTCTCACAGCTCTTTACACAGCAACAAGAGACTATCCATTAATCTGAAATCCCAGGAATGTTAAATCACAAGAGCATTTTCCACCAGCTGGTTTGGATTAAATGCGACCAAACAAAGTAGCTCATTGTCATCTCAGCTGCACATTTTTAGCTGATGGAAAAAACACACAATTTTGAAAATAGTTGAGCTGTTGCACATGCACACAGCCCTATGTGGGCATTTACAGGGCTGACTTTATCAGCCGAGTATGTCACAGGGTGATGGTACATATCACATTAAAAACGTTATATCTTAGGGAATAACATCATAATATTATGACTTGCATGCAGTGTTGTACTGTGTTGATCCCAGGATATTAGAGAGACAAGGCGGGGGAAGTAATATCTTTTATTCTACCAACTTCTGTTGGTGAGAGAGACAAGCTTTTGAGCTTATACAGAGACCTGAAGAGCTCTGTGTAAGCTCGAAAGCTTGTCCATTTTACCAACAGAAGTTGGTCCAGTAAAAGATATTCCCTTGTACTAACTTCTCTCTCTAATCTTATTACTTGGCATCCAGGAATCTAAGACCCATTCCCTTTGTAAATGCACAGTTCTGGCCTTCTGAGCCTAGCTGTTTTTTCACCTGACCCTTGAAGACGGGCATCCGTGTGGAGGACCTGTTCCTCTCCCCAGGGTAAAAAGCTGTATATGTTATGGGCTAGATGCACCCATCAGGTGATGCAAAGTGGCTAGAGTCCAGCTGTAAAGAGCAAACAGAGTTCCTCTTGTGGAAGTGAGCTCTATTGGCCTAAATCTGGTGGAAGCCCCCCCACTGCCTCAGCATATACTGTCAGAGCAGGGAAGACAAAGTGGGTGAGGGAATATTCTTTGTTGGACCAACTTCTGTTGTTGAGAGAAACAAGCTTTTGAGCTAAACAGAGCTCTTCTTCAGATCTGGGAAAAGTACTTAGAGTGTTACAGCTAAACGCAAGGTGGAACAGATTGTTTAGCATAAGTAGTTAACATGTATTCTAAGGGACCATTTCAGGTGAAGTGGCCCCTTAGCAACTCTGAAGTCATAGGACAAAAAAAGGAGGGTTAGTGGGTTTCAGATGGTTGCAATAAGCCATGAATCCAGTGTCTTTAAGAGCAAGATTTTTAATGTCTAGCAAAGTTATGAATTTAAGCTCCCAGGCTCATCTTTACGAACTTTGAACCACAGAAAATCCCTGTGTGGGGTCTGAAGGACTGTTCACTTGCCAGAGCCCTTGTTGGGGTTGGGATGATCTCCTGTAAACTTATTAGCCTTTGAGTAGGTCCTTGTTCTTGATCTGTGTTCTCTAGCATGCTTTTACCTTAAAAATAAATGTGCTTGCTTAGAAAGAGCTGTGTGGTAATTTAACTGTGGGCAATTACACGGTTTATAGGCTCTGAGGAGAAAAAGCAAAGCAGGCCTACGTAGGCACTTTGACCTGCTGGGGAACTCACAGTAGAAGCATGGAACGGAGCAACCTGGAAAAATCCTGGTCAGGAAGGGGAGAGACACAGGTCTCCACCCAAGATAGGTAATGGCTGGGGAACTGGAAGCCTGACAGTGGGTGCCCTCGGTGGACCATAGAGGGGGAATACAAGTACAGTTGCCTCATCTGTGACAGGCTGTACTGCTTTAACTAAACCAATATAGCTAAAAGGGCACAACTTGTGTGTTTAGACAAGGCCTAAATTTTGAAAAATCGGGAAACGGCAAATAACTTGAACAGTGCAGATGGATTCAGCACTATCAGACTCAGGTCTTAGCCCAAGTCACATAACTCAAGTTTTAACAGGAGTCCTGCAATTGCCCAGTGTGTGACTGCTGGGTTTTTAAAACCTTGTGTGCCTTGACATACAGGTCTGCAGATACCTTAGGTGGCACCTGAGCCTCATTGATCATCAGTGGATTTCCTTAAGCTTAGATGTTATTACAGTATTTGGACTGACAGATCAAGGACACAGTGGCACTGAAGACTGTTCCTATAGAAGATAATGAATTTGGGAGGCTGCCTTGCCATTGTGTCTGACATGGTGTCCCAAAATACCATAGGTACTACTTGTGATTGAATGCTCAATATTTTGTGGTGCAACCTGAATGATTCTCTCCATTTCCTGCAATCCTGGCCTCAATGTTCTAGTTATTGATTCATTTGTGTTACTTTCTGGTAAATTTATGTTATGCAGAAGCACTTCTTATGTCTCTACCTTGTTCAGAACAACCAGTATTAAAGATTCTTCCCCTTCTGGCTCCTATTTTACAATCTGTATTGAATTGCATGCACCATTAATTACTTTATTTATTGGTGAATCTCCAGTAGAAAGCCAAGGCGAACTGTGGTTTTGCATCTCCATGCTTGCACTTTCAAGTCAGGAGCTAATCAATAGGGTTGAATTCAGGAGGCCTGTGCAAAACAAAGTGTATGATGAGCAATAACTAATACTATAAATCAAGTACTGGAGACAGTGCAGTATATTTATATGCTGTTTCCATATAGCAAGATACTGCTACATAGATTGCAAAGAGCTATCCATTATTATTCTTTATAATACAGTAGTGCTTACAGGTCCCATTTGAGATCGTACAGTGCCTAGCACAATAGGGCTTCAAACACAAGATAGATTAAGCTGTTCCTGGGGCAGGGGACTAACTAATTCGAGTGAACAAGACAAATAAGCACTCTCTTTCACACCTGTTCAACCAGTTTCTCAACTGTGATGCAATGAATGCATCACAGTTCCAGTGTATTTTGGTTCATGGCCTACAAATTAACACTGCACTACACTAGTTTGAATTCAAGGCTTCTGTGACTCAAGAACCCCTCAATGCCAACTGGCAAGGGGGTTGCAAGAATGTCCTGATTCTGGTATGCAGATTCTAGTTCACCAAAGAATGTTATATGAGGTCTTAAAATGAAAGCCAGTATCACACTGGTTGTTAATATCATTGTGAAATGTATGCATATAGATACTATGTAGGAGTTATATATGTATATTGAAAATATATTCTTAGGTTCTGTGTCACAGCAGAGGTGGAGAAACAGGTTTTCTGTCAGACAAAAGATGTTTATTCACTTGTGCATTAAGCAGTTAAGCAACACAATAGAGGAACATTTACATACAATGTTAGCAGAAGGATGTGAAATCAACAGGGAAGGAGGACGACACAGGAAAAACAAGTGGCCAGGGGGATGGGGGTCTGACACGCTGCCCCATATTCATCATAGTGGTATGATTATGATATAATTATGATATAATTATGATGCATCTTGTGCAAAATGTGTCATGTAAGGCAGTGGCTCCCAACCTTTTCAGTCTACTGTACCCCTTTCAGCAGTCTGATTTGTCTTGCGTAACTCCAAGTTTCACCTCATTTAAAAACGACTTGCTTAGTAGCCCAACCCAGCTAAATAGTTAAGGGGCACAGTGGTTCCAACTGCTTCTAGGCTTCACCCCGGGGGTACAGCCCATCACATGGGGGGTTTTACTATCTGAATACGATGAATTTTGGGGATATAGTGGATGGCAACAAAGATACCCGTTATCCTGCATTTAGGAAGTAAGTGGACAGTATGTTTATGTTCATGAAAATGTGATCTCAACTGACCTTGGTTGAAATGCTCCAGAGGACACCTGGGGTGAGATAAAACTTCTTTACAGGAGGCTAACCTGTTAAGTTTAGTCTCTAGAAAGCATACTACAATTTTGTTTTTATATGTAACCTGTTTCCATTTTCCTCACTCGCTATCCCTTGAATCTTTGATTACAAACTGATGGTTGTTTTCACTATAAATATATCTCAGTGCTGGGGTATTAAGCCAAGCACTGATCCTGAGTTGAATCCTACAAGCTGGTGGGTATACTGTTCCCCTGGGGACAGCATACCTGGTATTTCCATGAGTGTTCAGTGGAGAAGATGCTGGACACTACAGGGGAATGCTTCAAAAGGGCTTGGGAGCTGGGATGCACCAACTGTTAACCTGTAAGGCACAGTAAGGGCTGGCAGAAAGCAAAGGAGAATGCGTGAGTGGCTAATAGGCTGGTGGCATCAGGGACCTGACACGCAGTTAAGCACAAGCAAGTCTCCCTCAAGGCAGAGGCTGGAGGCTAACAAAGTGACTCACAGACCTGGGTACCCTGAGAATTATCATGACAGCTTCTGATTCAAAACATCCACACTGCCATGTATCAAAACATATTCTACGTGCAGAATGAAGGAACAAACTGGACTAACATCATAATCCAGTGGTGTGAATCAGGGAAGTCACGTGCTCAGTGGTTACATGCTTAGATTGCAAGCTTTTGGGGGCGGGGCCCTTCTCTTTAATGTGTTTGTACAATGCCTAGTGCAATGGTGCCATGGCCTCTAGGAACTACTGCTGTACAAGTAACAATGTTATAAGGGCCAGAGAGGCAGGTTAGTTTTGGGGGGACATTGTGAGATGACTATTGTACAGGAGTGTTGGGGTGGTTGCCTCTTTGAGCAAGATGTATGTCAAGGGTGGTTATGTTGCCACCTTGCAGGAAACCTACCAATGCTGACCCCCCTCCCCCCACTAAAGTTTCCAGAGCTTCAAATAGGTCAGTGGGGGAATTTAGGGGTAAATCTTCCTCTGACTGGCTACCTTTCCCCTGAGGAAGGGAAGTCAATCAGAACTATGTCAGGGCTGCCAGAGAGTCCTTGGTTCCAAGAGTCTGGGGAAAGGGAAGCTGACTGTAGGATTGAATGGAACATTAAACACAAAGCAATGCCTTGAGCTTTTGTGCTTAGTCTGGGCCCAGTCCTTTGAGGTACTGGGTAAAACATGCGCAGCAGTGTCCATTCCCATTGAAATCAAGGGGCAGAGTCTTTCTATGGTGACCAGTCCCTGTGAAGTCACTGGAGTTGCAGAATCTGGTCCAACTGAAGGCTCTCAGCCCCTTGCAAGGTTGAGAGAGGAAAATGGAGGACTCAAACAGCAATTAAATGCCAGTTCCATTAGAATGCTGAGACAAAGAATTAACCTGAACAGAACTACACTTCTGCTAGGTTCCAAATTTGTTTTCAACTGTATGAGATTTCCCATGGAAGAACTTTGGGACCTGCCCTCTAGGTTTAACTCAGTACTCACTGAGGCAAAGTTCCTGGTAGCTTGAGAGAGGATTTTGCTTGTGACAAGGTTGAGGGCAGCAGGGCTGTATGCTCTTTGGGGGCTGGACTGTCTCTTGCTATGTTTAATAGGGTCCCAATCTCAGTTGAGGTCTCTAGGTGTTACTGTACTACCAAGAACAATAAGAATTGGAGTATTGCCAATGATCTCCACCTTTTAGCTAGCTCTGTCTCCTGTTGCACCCAGAGGTACTGAAAGTTGTTCAGTATCTCATTGGTCATTCTGTGGTGAGAAGATCTTAAATCTACGGTGGCCCACAAGTTGTTCCTGCAGCTGTACAAAGTCCAGAAACCACGTACAGTTGTTGCTAAAAACAAGGTAGCAAAGAAAGAGGCGTGAAAAGTGGGTCCAGGTTGCAATGATTTTAAAAGGTCAATTGGAACAAAGAAAGAGAAAAGGTGGGGAGGACTGGCTTGAAGATGTTTTGATGAGGCTCCAAAATGAAATAGGAGACAGGATAAGGAAGAGGGGATGATTGAGAGCTAAGCCTCTGAATAATTTTTCAATTCCAAATGCCACGGGGCCATAATAGAACATGTTATTGTGAGTCAGAAAGTGAAGGTAGGTCTCATGGAAGATTTGACTCTGCAGGTGCAATATTCAAGGTTAAATGGGATATCAGGGTAGTAGAACGAAGCAGAATATTTTGAAGCCTTTCAAAAAGATTTATATAAAGGAAGAAACAATAGGGTCAGTGAAATAATCATAACTTGAGGGGGAAAAAGGAACACATTTGGTTCCAAACAGAGCTTACTCTCCTACTGCAGGGTCACTGCTCGGAGCTGCAGCCATGTAAACAACTTCATTTCCTGTGCCACACAATGAAAAGCAAACCTGGTTTCCTCTCCTATCTTTGTGCTTCCTTCAGGGTGAAATGACCTACATGATTCAACCAGCAATGTTTTTTTATGAGTCAGGCTTTAGATACTTCTGGGGGTATACGAAAACAACCAGATTTATGTGGTCATTTTTTTTTTTACACAAGCAGTTACAGTGCCTTATGAGAAGTCATTCTGGATTTTTTTCCCCTTGGGTTTAATAATCTTTCCTTCCCTCTTGCCTCCTATAATGAGGTATTTATGCAACAGCCGGGAATGGCTTGGGTAAATAATGCCAACTTTTAAAATATTAGCTCTCTTTTCTAAAGCAGCTTAATTTGTATAAAGAAATATTTATGTTTTTAGGTTTCTAATGGCACTGCAAAAATCAATCAATCCCATGTTAGTGCTAATAGGAGGCACCTGTATAAATCCTACATACACTAGAACTGTGGGACTAGAACCTGGGATTATGATGCTTCTGCCTTGCCACTAGAAGTTTAAGTTGAGTTTCTGCCGGGGGAGCCTGTGAAGGTAGGCACTGCAGGAAGTACTGCCCCATGGGATCTGAGTGGAAGCCCCCTACAGCGCACTGATTGGCTTATTCTGGCATATAAACCAGGAAGCCATCATCGGGAGTGGTCTGAGCCACAGTGCAGATTGCCTCCTTGCATCTGCTCCAGACCTTGCTTCACTGTAGACTCTAGACTCTGGTTTCTGATCCTGGTTTGTCCCCAGTTTTGCTGTTTGCTTGGTGTCTATAACCTGGTGCCTGACTGACTTCCTGGTATCCTGACCTGACTTGGCTCCAACTCTGCTGTTTGCCTGCTGCTTGCAACTTGATGCCTGAACCTGAATTCCTGGTATCCTGAGCTGGCACGACTCTGACTCTGCTATTTGCTTGCCACCTGCAAGCTGGTGCATGACCCTGATTTCCTGGTATCCTGACCCTGCCCAACTCAGTCCCTGCTACTCGTCTCCTGACTGCAACTTAGTAGCTAACCAGTGCACACAGGCTGCCTGCGGCCTGGCCCTGACAACATGCTTTGTAGAGATGATAACACCAATTTGTCCATACTGTAAGATTATCACCCATTTTATATGGTTGAATGCTTTTCCAAGATCACACAGTGAGTCAGTGACAGCGATGGGAACAGGAGGTTCCTGTCTACTGCTCTAATCACTAGTTGATAATGCTCTTTCCTCCCAGCGAGAACTCAAGCTAGGCTGGTGTATGCATACAGCTATGCCATTATAGCCCTTTTCCTCACAGGCCCTTTCATTATGTAGATGGCTAGCACCTGAGCTATTCCATCTCAGCCCTGCCTTACACACGGTGGGGGTAATCTCCAGCATCTGCTGGAAGGGAAGCATAGGATTGTTACAGAAAGGCTCCAGGCAGAAGGAGGATCCTGTCCTAGCATTTGTCTCTCATGTAATGCAAGACAAGATGTGCTGCAAAGGTTGGGGTTGTCAGGGATGGGATTTCCCAGCAGGATGAAGGCTTGATGAGCAGGATGGGTGACTGGAAGATGGATGAAATAGCCTGGGCGAGAAAGGGTAGGATTAATGTGTAGAAGGAAAGGTTGAGTAGTAGTGGTGGTTTAATGGCCAGGACACCTGACTGAGGCTCCTGACTCAGACACAGACTTCTTGGCTGACCTTGGGCAACTCACTTAATCTACCCTGTGTCTCCATGCCTTCCTTGCAGGGGTGTTGAGAGGATAAAATCCATTGATTGTGAGATGCTCAGCTACTACGGTAGATCGGGTCTGGGGAGCAGAGAAAAATGGGGAGAGGAGAGAGAAAGTGAGCGGAGGAAATGGAGGGAAAAAAATACTGTAGAATAGGAGAGAAGAATCCAACCCAGCACCAGGTCTGTCAGAGACAGAAAGTGCTGCCACCAGAAGAGGCAATGCAGTGGCTCAGAGTTGTCAGGGGGAGGCTGACCTAAGGGCAGGAAAATAGAGACTGATTAAAGAGACAAATGATGTGAGTTTTCCTTTTTCAAAGGGGAGGGAAGGCTGGTTATGAGGTTCCACTTCCAGACCCAGTTTCTCACTCTCTAAGATAACGGGGTCATAGTGTTCTGCGAAGGCAGCACCTGAGTGATTGCCCAGAGATAAGGGAAGAACTCCACAGTGATACCTCCATCCAGTGAAGGAGTGGTGCTGGCTTCAGATAGCATCTTGCTGATCCTCTTCAATGGTTTGTAGTGTGGAGTGGGGGTTTTTACATGCAGACCCTTGAAGGTTAACAGGATGCAGAAGGCCCCCTGTGTGAGCAAGACTGGCTCCCTTGGGAGCTGTGGGCATGGTGACTAGGGAATGGGGAAGTACCACTTCACACTTGCCGACGGAGTACCATCAATGCTTAGCCCCAGTCTTATATCCAATATCCAGGCACTACGACTGGGAGGGAACAGTCCCATCGCTCTGAGACACCATTACGGTTATATAGTAGTGTCTCTTTAAGGCTCAGCGGCAACAAGGAGGAAACAAAACCAGGGGATGCATCACTGAAAGCACAAGAATGATTCCGACTGTGCAGACTCTTCTTGTCAAGCCCTTTCATGATGGATTGTTATCAAATCAGTTCAGTGTGCTCTGAACATGTGCTCTGAACTTCACAATATGGGTGAGATACAGGCAGAGTGCCATCAAGTTACGGAATGCATTTCACTGCTACAGCCAACATGCTAATTTCTAGCTCACAGCACTGTGCCTGAGGATTGCCATGGTCCCTGCACAACAATCTGAAGCCCTGTTGATGCTCCAAATGATCTACACCCATGGGCTGACAATGACCTGACCTCATGCTGCTGAAGCAGGTGCTAGGTACGGCAGCACAGATGGTGCAAAAGATTAATGGACAGAGTGTGCTAAGAATCACAACCTACATTAACATCAAGAAAGATTCCACACTGTAGGAATCTTTAGAATATCCCATATTTGCCCACAAACATACAGTAACTGCTATTTCTTCCCAATATTTTCCTGGCGAGTTATCCACTGCTTGTGTGTTTAGAAATGGGATTTTTCCAATCACAAAACCCCTCGTCCCATTGGCCTCTGAACGTAGCATCTGTGCCACTGCCCCATAGGTACTGTCAACCAGGAGATTTTGATTTCACTGCAGAAACAGCAGAAGTGGAGGCTAGGTTTGTGAGGGAAGAAACTTATTCAAATGCAAATGTTCCCATAGTAGCCAAGGAAATACAGAAAATTTCTTGGCAAAATAAGTCCGCCCAGGTGTAACTACTTTGATGATCTGCTCTGCCATAAACCAGGGCCTGCCTACACCAGTGCAGCTTATGTCAGTCATTTACTGTGTTTCTTGTCAGTTGGTGAAATTGTAGCTGGTGACAGATGGAGACTGAGCCCAAGTACAGTGTTGCTGAAAGCAGCTCACAGACATGGGCACGTGCTAACTGGATTCATTTTTATTTTTACTTTACTTGGTGATTTATTCTGATTAAAAAAAGGCACCATTGGCTTGTTTGGATCTGGATACACAAACACCTCCCATCTCTTCGCTTCCCTCTTCCTTTGCTACTTATTGTTTGTATCACATTTATGCCTAGTGGCCCCACAACAAGCGGGACCCTGATGTGCCCACAACATACAGGTTATAATCTAAATAACCTGTATCAGGGACAAGACAGACAGGAAATGTCATCCCCATTTTGCAGCTAGGGAACTGAGGCAGAGAAAGATTAAGTGACTTGTCTATAGTCACAGAGAAAGTCGGCGTCAGAGCTGGGAATTGAACCCACCTCTGAGTCCCAAGCCAGGGCTTTAACCACAAAACCATCCTTATTTCCATTTCAGTCTCTTTACAACTTGATACTTGTAATAAGGGTGTGACATGCATAGAAGGACTTGTTAGAAATAATCTATTTCCTGGCCCCCGTCACATGATCTGGCTCAGGATTCTAGAGGCAATACCATAAGAATTGTCAGTACCCTCTAGCACTGGGGGCTAATTTTACAATTTTTGGTATCTACTTCTCCAAACAATCTTGCTGATTTCAAAATTCATGTACTAGAGCAGCCTTTTCCATCAACAATCCAGCAGTTTCTTACTCTGATGAGAAAGTGCTGGAGCTCATGTTCCCTGTGCCAATCCAACAGAAATGAGAACAATTGCAAACATTCTTGCAAATAAAGAGAAAGTGTTGTGGGGTCCTTTCTCTATCACAGTGGAACCCTTAGGGGCTTTCTTTGCTTTCTGCTTTTTTAGCACTTCAGGTGTTAACTTCATATAATTGCTTTGCCAGAACTTCTTTGATAATGCCTGCATGCTCAAGGCCTATTTCCTAGCAGCACATACAGCAAACACAGCTCTGGACTATTAACCAATTCATTACATTTGTTCTCAGAGAATATGTTAACCTAGCAATAGGCAACCTGATCATTCTAGTTTAGACTTAAAAAGACCTGTTAAAACAGCTCTCCAATAGATCAGAAGCCATCTTGTTGGCTAGCAAGAAGAGCCAACATTGCAATAAGTTCAGAAGCACTTTATTTAGTACATGTTCCAGAACTAGCTTTTATTATGTGTACCGGTTTTATCAAGAGCATCTGTAAGTCACTTATATCTATAAGCCTGCCAACAGCTCTTAGTACAATAATTAACAGCAAAACAGAACTTTTAGGGGCGCATTTTCAGAGTAGAGATAAAAGCTAAGCCACTAAGTGATATTCAAATCCATGACATGATTTTTATATTTAAAGGTGACACTGAAAACAATCTTTAATGTTGAGAGCCATCTAGTGGAAAATGTATTCATTGCAACAATCAGTCCAAACTACACACGGCATTTCACAGGGTAGTCTGAACAAAGGTGTTTTTGTCTGTTGACATCTCACTTACATGTTTTTTTATTTTTCCCCCCATACACAAGGTGTCCCCTTCTCATATTAGCATAGCTCTATGGGAGCAGACCTATGAAAGGGGAACAGAGACTCTCACTGCAAGCCTCTTTGCGGTGGTCCATAGCCCTGGAATGGCTTCTTGTTACTCGTTTTCTTTGACTAATGACTTAGAGGAGCTTTGCTCAGAAAGCCACACAGATTTGTTTTGTGTTCTCACTTATGCAGGTTCTTGGAAGACAAGTTTCACAGTTAGCTAAGATTTTTCTGAAACTAAATGACCCCTGCAAGCCAAAAAAACTGGAAAGATACATGTATAATAAGCAAAAAGAAGAACAGGAGTACTTGTGGCACCTTAGAGACTAACAAATTTATTAGAGCATAAGCTTTCGTGGACTACAGCCCACTTCTTCGGATGCATATAGAATGGAACATATATTGAGGAGATATATATACACACATACAGAGAGCATAAACAGGTGGGAGTTGTCTTACCAACTCTGAGACAACTCCCACCTGTTTATGCTCTCTGTATGTGTGTATATA